>NC_056578.1:34601825-34611939 GCF_018340385.1 Cyprinus carpio
ATTAGACTCTTAATCAGTAGCCAATATTGCAAATACTATACATTTACGGAACGTTATATATGTTAACAATATTAGAAATTAATAATGAGACATATACTTCCAATATGATATTTTACATAGTCCCTGATACTAAATGTAGTAGCATAATGGGCACTATGATCATTAAGTAGGTAAATCTTTTCAGGTAAAAGATATATATTTACAATATGTCATAATGGAAAATATTAAAAGCGGCCAAATCAAAATATTTAAATTATGTTTTTATAAAAGCGCTAACGCTTGTCTTCACACATGGTCCTCAGTAAAATATTTTAAAATATATTACAAAAATATCTTTCTACCTTACATATTAAATCTTAAGATTTGGATCATATTAGTATACCTAGAATGATCGTGGTGTGGGTTTGTGGTGTTAAAATATGTCGTTCGAGTCTAGTGAACTTTTCGCCTCGTTCATTGGCTTGCTACATCTAAATTGTCTTTAGGCGTGTTGGTTGCGCGTCCAACGCGCCCAGTGAGTTTGACACTCTCTAATATATATATAGAATAGACATCGAGAGAGAGATTACACATGCAGCAAAAAAAAAAAAGTGTAAACTGTAGTATTAGGGGGCCGTTCACATATGATCGCGCCTAAAACCAGTGTGGAAAACCGCTAGGTTGGCCGCCCCCTTTCTTCGCTCGGGCAGATTATGCCGCCTCCTGATGCGCTCTGTCGTCGTTGAATACATCCATCATCTGCGATAAAGTCCGTTATTAAATGAAATTTCGCAGCACTCTCCACATGGACGCACTTTAGAGAGAAATACAATCCTCAACGATTACATAAATTCTTTTGTTTTTGATGGTGATTCGTTTTAAAAGACATTTCAAGCTTTGCGAATATGTTCTCATGTATGTGGCTTCATTTATCAGAACGTGACTGAGGGCGCCTCCCTGGCCATGCATGCGCCTTCTCGCACAAACACTTGAATATGAATAATAATTCACATTTTGCATATCATTACAATGAAAAAAAGAAGAAATATGAAAATATTTTTATTTTTAGTGTCAAAGTGGTTATCTAAATAAATAAACAAGATTTGTAATGAAGATAAATATGTAGACAAATAGGAATAAATGCTGCGAGCACTCATCATGCGCATGAAACAAATCTTGCACTGATATTTTACGGATTATTATACAAACCTGCATTGAAATGCGGCTGCACTTTGATTTTTATTTTTATTTATTTCTATTGTTTTTTTTTTTTTTTACTTAAATTACATGAAAGCAAGTGAAGAAGACTGAAGTTGTCAATTACTTACGCTCTTTTTACATCGGGTGCATTTTGTTGAGTATAATGAGAGAACTGGAGTCTAATTCAGGAGGACATTTTATTAATCTGTCTCATTGATTAAGTGACAGAGAAAGTTTCAGCTGAGTGAGATTAAATCGCGTAGGCCACCTTAGTCAGCTTTTTGTTGTAATGAGACCGAAATAATGGGGATAACATTAGTCGGTGCCTCTGCGTTTTTACTAAAATAAAGAAAATAATTTATAAAAACACGCAAGCCTAGCTCACTAGTTCTGGTGAATAATATAAATACATAATCTTATATTATATAAAATATTACTTGTATACTAATTTAAATGTCAAATCTAAAATATGGTGTAGAGAAAAATATAAGCCACAGGCTCATAGGCTTGACATTTAGGCCCTGCTTGAATTTGTTCTAAGAAACGCATATCTTCTCATAAGGACTAAACTTTCTATCTGTGAATATTAAATATGTTATTCTTGCATGGCCCAACTGCAGCAAATAAACCTTGTGAGCAAAGCGGCGTGCTATTTGCGAAAATGGGCTTTGAGGCGCTGTTTTGAACATTGTATTAAAGGGCATACAGAACTACCACATTGTTTGCTCTAAGAAGTTTGATTGCCTAATTGCTGCTAATAAATATTGTTAAATCCGTCTCTGTTTGTTACGTCCTTATTGATTTTTTTCCGAACATTTCTGCCATAATGCGCCATAAACTGACAGTCATCACGGATAAGCCTACTACTATAATACTGTAGAAACTTAATTTCTTAAAGAGTTGCTTTGCAATGATTTGCGTTATCATAAAACGCTCTAAAGCGGATATTAAAAAACAGTTAAAAAAAAAAAATAAAAATAAAATCACAAAATAAATACAATAACGTGAGTGATTGAAACTGAATTGAATGTGGAACTTTAACAACTTTCAATACAGATCATGTTTTGCAACCCATTCTTTTTAGTACAGTTAATACAACCAGCGTTTTAACATGTCATTGCACCTCTATTTACTACGTTTTGTTCGTTTGTTTTGTTTGGTTTATAACAGGACCCCATAACTTTGGTACATGTTCAAATTGTAAAGCTTTATGCATTAATTGTTTTCTTATTATTGTTCCGGTTTTTATGTCAAAATTAACACATTCAAAAACACAATCATTTGGTGTATGGTTGCTAGTATAAGATCGTTTGTTAATGTCTATTCAAAGTTTGTCTGAATACTTTGGGAATACAATAACCATGAAATGACCTGACCATGATTAATTGCAATGTGCCCTGGCTTACACATTAACATACTAATACACTTCTAATATCCAAATCCCTTAAAAGGATTTTTAGGCTGCATTAATTAGGTAAACCGACCGGGACACTTCCGGAACACCTAAAAAAACAGAAAAGTGGTCAGTCCAATTGTACTTGCTACATCGTTTGGAAGAATGGCATCTACGCTCATATTAGTCTGTTTCACATCATTCACATGCTCAGCCCGCAGCACAATCCTGACCGTTGCTGCAGCCTGGACAATTGAACTGCTGGTGTTCGGTCGGGTCAAGGACAGAACTTCGCGGCCCCCCTAACTGAGCCTGGTTTCTCCCAAAGGTTTTCTTCTCATTCCATTTCTGTCACTGATGGAGTTTTGTTCCTTGCACGCGTGTCGCCATCTGGCTTGCTTCCTTATTGGGGAACACTTCATTTACAGCGATATCATTTGACTAGACTTTGATTTGCGTCGATTATTGTGTCGCCCACGTCATACATTTACAAGCTGACACTGAGGGTCTGCATGATGATATCACTGAATATCCAATGATGACCCTGCCTTTATACTGTTCATTTTGCATTATTGACGTACCTGTTTTCCTAATTATGTGTGTGTCAGTTCATGCATGCGGTTTTTGGTTTGCTTTTGGAACGCAATCTTTTTTGTTTACAAGCGCTATTAAGAAAGATGACTTGACTTGACTTGTGCCTGTTGACATGAATATGAACTTTGACAATTATGAATACAAACGTAGTCCAGTTGACTGTGTCGTTCTCAGTCTCGTCGCTGAGAGGTCGTGAGCCTTGGCTCATATACCTGTTTGATGCTAGTGCTAGAGGGTTCACCAGTATTTTAAAATTCCATCTAGGTTTACAATTGAATGGGCTGGTAGTAGTGTCCCAATTTACGAGACTTTTACACATTCCTTTTAAACAAATACTTTTTATGGCTGTAATGATGTCTGTCATTTAGTATTCATAATTTGAAAAGTCATTATCAAATGTTCTCAGATCCACTGTTTCACTATCTCTCTATGTCAGGGGTGGTGCCAGGTTTTGATGTGATATTGCAAACAGTTAAACCCGTTTGGCCATGATGCATGATAATATAGATCATATATATAGTATATATAACGATATAGTATATGACGATTATATAGCTACACACAACCCACCGGATAGATATAAATATATCTATATAAAACGTACTATATCTAACATAATATATATAGATTAATTATTATGAAATTGCAGATACAGAAAAAAAAAAGAAGCATGAGATTGGTGAGTGAACAAAATCAACGAACTCAGGTAGAAGTTTACTGAATAATCTTTGTTGCATTACTTCTCGTTATGGTCAGTCTTTTGGTATGACCAGCATACATTCCACAACTGGTACCAGCAATACCATTGCTGGGTTTAACAAAGAGTCTCTGGTGATATCCAATCTTGAGGATTAGCAACTCACAACATAAAGACATAACAGGAACAATGGGTAATCAACATGTGACTCATAGATAGGCACAGTACTAATGAATGTTGATTACAGCAGAAATAATAGGAATAAATCGATGTACAATCAAAAGATTAAAATTGCATTGTGAAGGAGAACCTTCCTGTTAACTGTCATCCAGGCATGTTTGCGTGCGTGCCACAGTGTTTAAATCCTGAAAAAAAATATCAGGAAACACGTAGTGTGTGGAGCTGGAAACCTAGCATCGCTGTTAGCACAAATGGTAAGCACAAACATCCCTTTGTTCAGACACTTATTCTCATGAGGTCGTATTCACTTTAACGATTGTTGTTAAAATTAGTTGTTTGAGGAGAGCGGTGATAGCCCACACGTGACCCCCCAATAGCAATTCGGGTCAGTAGTGCTGATTTTCTCGCAGACTCGGTATCCTGGATGGCAAACGAATACGGATGGCAAAACGGTCAATTAACACTGCGGACTTCCTTCGGAAGAAAAAAGCGGAGTAAAAGATCCTAATATTGTGTTTCGAGGGGACTGAACGTGGCAGCCATTGTTTGCCTAGTGACGATACCTAAAGATGCACCTCAGCGTAATAGATTAACAGCTAGTTAACGAGATACGCACACCCCGACTTGCTTTAGAGAGCTATGGAGGTTTGGAAGAGGACGTTTCGTCGGATAAGAATAATTTTTGACAACATGCAGGCAGCCCTCCGTAGCGGCAAAAAAGACACCGGGGGATTAAGCTAGCGGTGGTACTTCCCTTCAGAAAGTTGGCAAGAGATCGAAGATAAAAGTCGCCAGTCCAATATCCGTCTAGTAGGGCTAAAAGAGGTGTGCGGAAGGAGATGCCCTCTGGCGATTTATGCCAAAATCAGCTCCCTAAATGGATATCCCATGCCCTTGGCCGCATCAAAGTAATGAGAATTGAAAGATGCTCGCACCATATATAAGCGTGGCGAACGGTCCAAAAACTAAACCCATCGGTACATTCATTCTCTTCAAAGTTGCTATCGTTAATCAAGCGCGGAATGCGAAGTTCGCGTCTCAATGTGGATCCCGTGTCCGTATAAATCTTCTGTTGAAAGGAGCTGTATCCGGCGGGCGTACACGAGAATCGAGTGAATGTAATGAGAGACTGATCTCCCTGCAGTTCCTATGGCGGACCGTGAGAAAAAGTCTCGATTGTCGGTTTCAAATCCGTGAAATGACCAGGTTGGGTGATTGACGACGGAGCCGCACTTGCTAACTTGGCCGCGTCAACCAAAATAATGTTACTACTTCAGGGCAGGTAGCAAGAGGTGCGTTCCAACGCTTTGCCTCTACTGCCCATTTGCTTTGGCTACTGTTCTTGTGTTTGCTTGGTGTTTGGTTATTCCCAAGGCCCGTCCAAGTAAGTTTAAACACTGTATTATGCATGTTTTTTAATGCATAATGTTTGTATGTTTATACAACATTTAACGTGTTGCATTGGTTCGGGATCACCGGGAGTATCTTTCCGGGGTTTCAACCGGCTTATCTTCTCGTCTGCCCACCTCAGGCCTCTGGCTGGGCTACTCTGTGCCTTAGGAGTAATGGCTATCACAAGATTTGTTCGTGGAACATCAATGGGTTATCGGACACGAGCCCCTGTGTAAATCGAACTAAATGCGTAGATTTCACCTAATGATGCAACAAAGTGTTCTCATTCGCCTTGATACAAAGATGCTTCATTTTGAAAGCAGCTGAACGTGCATGTCGCTTTCAAAATAGGTTACTGTAAGTGCTATGCTCCTCTTCGGCCGCGCACGATTGTAATACTGTGTTGGACCCCCAGTTTATGGATAGAATCTCAGGCCTCTAAGTGCCTGAGCTCACTCATTTCGGGGTGTTTTAATTCCATTTCTGCGGGCGGCACACTAACATTGTGACGTCGTCTGGCGTTTACATCAAGGACGGCCTTTAAAGGAATTCATACAGGTTTTTGTCAGCTCGCGCATAAGAGCTATTCCAAGGAGGAGTAGGTACTTATGTGTGGTCCATGTCTCGTGTTATTCCCTTGTATGAGTCACAAAGGTAATAGTCCTGACCACTTGTGTGTTATCGGAGTCATATCGCCACGTTCTTTACCATCTTTTAACCGCGCGGTATCGTTGGGCTCCCGACATATAGCACCTTGCGAGATTCAACACTGCCCAATTACAGACTGTACATTTTGCGGGGATGAACTACGCAGCTCCTTGAAAGAGTTTGTGCGCAGATCAGCAACAAAAATTCAGTCCCCTCTAACCCCCAGGTATGTGTGGGAAACCACGAAATGTTTTTATTAGGGGTAAATGTACACAAAAGTTGGTCGGTTTTTGTGGGGAGTGAGGCCTCGCATCACTGTCATGTCAATCAGATGAGATTTGTTGGCTGCTGCCCTCACGGCTAGCTCCAAAAAAGGTTGATCCTGAAACTTTAGGTTGAGCCATCTATCTCTGGCTGACGTGCTACTTGGATGTCCTATCTGCTGGACATTGACTCTTTTGGAGTGTACCACAGCTACAGTGCATGGCGCCACCAGAAGGACAGTAGCAGTTTTGGGGTGGACCTTTGTTGAGGACTGTTATCAGAGACGCTCTTGAAAATCTTTGAGAGGTAAGTGGTTATAACCTCTAAACAGGAGTCCCCTCACGTCACTCTCCTTATTTTTTTTTGTTTCCTTCCTTATCTCGGGTATCGTAATGAATGTGGGGCGTAGTCTTGGGGGCGGGTGTTGTAAATGTTATAAATCTAAATTAAGAAATAAAACAAATAAAAATAAAAAAAATAAAATTATGAGTTATAAGGGCGAGGGTGGTCAGTGCTAAGTGGCAGCCCAGGCTGGACATTGGCCACTCGCAGTGGTTGCTGTACAAAAACAGGTAGCATAAATATAATTTCCTTCTTCATTTTTGGCCAGCCATTGTGGCTACACAACGAGACACTGTGCGATATAGTCGTGGTTTCTATATTCCACACATGGTCCGAACTTCCCGTGTGGCAATAGCTTTTGTTAATATGCATTTAACAAGGATACTTTACAATTAATGGTGTCATTACCCACTATAATGAGCAGTACATACAATCCGTTTTTTCTGCGATTCGATGTTTAAAAGGCTGAAAAATGTCCATGCCTATGATATTTGTGACGCATTCAACATCCGGTAGGGTGACTGTGCTACAAACTTCAGATACCTCTCTGTCAAGGTTGCGCTAAAGATTCTCTTAGAGCTGAAAGCGCTGACTTGTTTTATTTAAAACCTACAGAGCATGTTGATATATTGATACAATCTTATTATTTACGATATTGCATAAACAGCAATCTGTGCCAAAAGTGTAGACAATACTTTGCTATTACTTATACTGACTGTTAATTACTGTGGTTTTCTTTAAGGACATCTATGATTAGGGTGTCAAGAGCTTTTTAAAAGGCGGGATGGTTGTTTCCTGAACATCAATCTTAACTTGACATTAATAAACAACTATAACTCGTCCCGATTTGTGGCGCATAACTGTCTTTAATATGGTCAATTTGCTATCTATCTGTCAATGCTGTTGTATTGGTTTCGGTTAATGGCACACACATCCATTTCAATAGCTTTTGTGAAAAGAGGAGTCCACAACCACTCCAAACACAGGGGCTACAATATGATAGTTTATGCGAAAGAACACACTACAAAGGCTTGGAATGTGCAATTGTTTGCGCTATATGTGGCAATTTCATACCATTATGTAAGCCTATAGGGTCTTCAATGGTCCACATTCCTAGTGTGCAATAACTTGGTCAAAGGAGGTCGCACCGCAACAAAACAGAACAAGTTTGCTAATATTTATTGACCCAAAGTAACACACTACAAGTCCCTTTAATGTACAATTATTTGCTCTATATGTTTCAAATTTCTACCATTTACTGTATTCTATAGTGTTCTTCAATGTAACACATTTCGCAGTTCGATAACTTTCCCAAGGGGATCCACCGCAACAAACAAGTTGTTAATATTATTTGACCCCAGCAGACACACACTACAAGTCGTTAATGTGCAATTATTTGCCTCTATATGTTCAATTTGCTACCATTACTTAGTATATAGGTTTCACCATCCAGTTCAATAGCTGTTTGAAAACGTAAGGGTCACACTGCACAAACAGTTTCTAAATAGTTATTGATCCTAAAGAACACAACTACAATCTTTAATGGACAAATTAGTTGCTGTTGTAGCGTGAACCAGACAATTTAAGCATATTCAATCGGAGCCTGGTTGAAACATGAGCCGTTCCACGAAAGGCAGGATTTTGTAAATCGAGAACTCCCAGCACCCAGTCTGATAACACGACCAACTCTTTCCAGACAGCTTTCACATTAAACACCATAGAACAATGATTGACAATTTTCAATTCGAAGAATAGATTGTCTAATTTGTGGCAAGTATCGAAGAGATGGACAGCCTGACACAGTCAACATGTAAAGCCATGGCCAAAACAAGATCGTTGGATTGACTTCCCCCCACCTAGCAAACCATACTGAATATCCTAATGGACCTGTATAAGACCACTTTTCCTCCACAGGACATATCCTTACTGCTAGACCCCGGAAATTTCAACCGCACAGAGAATGCCTTCCAATGCATCTATGCACCAAAATGACTCAAAAAAGGACTACTAATGGATATCAGTCCTTGCTCACCTCCATATCATACATGAAGCCACACATTTGATTTTTTAATGTCGTCTAATCACTGATGGTGTATGTCTTTTAAGTAACTCTGTAATAGCTATAAGGATCATATTCCAAGATGTTGTAGTAGTGTGTGTTCGAATATTCTTGCTTAGAAAACAAAAAACGTTATCTGGACACATCAAGAGAATAATTGTGTCCAGTATAGCATCTTCTTAAGGGTGTATAACGGAATCATGTCCAAATTAAATACCCTCAAAGCGGGAAAAGTCGGACCACGATCATGTGCATAAATAACAATGGAGTTTATGAATGAGGTGGGCCACAAACATCGAACACCCTGAGAAAGACAATATCTAATTGGGCCAGACAACATTTTAGGTGTGCCAAATGGCCAGTTTAATACTCAGGAACACCATCAATTTGCTTGTAGCGTTTACCTGTCTTGTAGTTGAAGCTTTTGTTCATGCCTTGTTTAGCGGTGCGTGTAGTTTAAGCTTTTAGATCATCTTCTTAGCATTGCGTATTAGCTTTTTCATGCAGTCATGCGGCTTTTAGCCTGCTTTATCATGCTTTGTCATCAATTTTTAGCGTTCTTCAGCGCCGTTCCAGCATGCTTCGGCCGTGGCACCCTGCTGCTACTTTAGCCAAGATGAAGAAACACCACCTAGCTCGTCAAACTTTACTTCTTTCTTTTCCGGTTGAGAGTTTTCGTGTTCCTGATTTAAGTTTTGTAACCCGTGTCTCGGTCTGCACCTTGCGGGCCCGTCGACACTACAACCAGCCTAACTCTGCATCTTCAGCAACGCCCAACCAAGGGCTTCCCGAGAACGTCACTTCAACGACTACTGAACTTCCAGCCATCAGCAACCTCGGGAAACCCCCTTTTTCAGCGACAACAAAAGAACCCCGTTAAACAGGCACACAAGTAACCTCCGACTCACACTGTACTGGTGTTATCTCTCTCAACAATCAAAAAAGAACGGGCAAAAAAAAAAATAAATGCTTTCCGGGAGCGCCGCCAGGAAGGGAGAGAGAGCAGAAGGCGCCAGGGGGGAAGCGAAAAAGGCACTAGAGAGGCAGCGAACAGTGCAGAAGCCCGCCCGGGTCCCCCGCAGGCCCCCGCAGTCGACCAGGCAAGCAGACCAGCACCACCATCGCGCAGACATGCGCCCCGGCCCCGGAGTCACGCGAAAACAAGCGCAGCACAAGCATGGCGAGAAAAAACACAGGCCGCAACGCCGCGAGGAACGCTAGGGAGGCGGAGAGACGAGAAAGGGAGGGAGCAGAAGAGAAGAGGCCAGATGCGCGAAGGGGGCGCTGCGCCCGCCGCACGAGCCCAGCCCCGCCGCCGCCGCGCGGGCGTCGGCGCGCTGTCTCCACCCCCACGCTCCCCACACAT
>NC_056578.1:34612934-34613851 GCF_018340385.1 Cyprinus carpio
GCACTGGGGACACAACCCTGGCAATCACAACACCAGAGTCTTCCCATCAAGACACAGAGAACTTGACAAGCCCCTGATCCACAACCACTTTCGCCCAGCCGCTGAAAAATCCTTGGACCACCACCTTCTCAATAAACCAACAATAAGAGAACACTGAACCCTAACCAGACCATCCAAAGTATCACCTGACTCATCCCAGAGCAATCATGGGGGTAAAGCGACAACGCAACCCACCTCAGCACCACTCAGTACATTCCTGTGCTGATATTCACACAAAATGACACTTACCCATCATAAGACATGTAACAAGTCATGAGAACAACTGAAAGGTTTCCTTCCAAGACCATGTTCACAACTTATGACCAACAGTTGATCATGCTTGCTGTGACCAGACGACAGAAAGGAAGGCCCCGGGGTTTTGATCACCTGTCCACCACATCCATAGATGACAGACCTGCTCAAACAACCACACCCGGAACGAGCAAAGATCGTTTCCGGCCAGAACCGTTGATGAAGATCTGAGGTACTAAAGAACATCACCTCAGTCTCCCAACGCTCACCTAACACACTGTCAAATGAACCCAACTCCAGACCATTTCCTGTCTGTGCGCAGCGACCACCNAGCACAGAAGGTCAGAAAGTCTGCCACAGCCAGAAGGCACCACAAGAAGAGTGCAACATAGGATACAAAGTTTTGCAACCCAGCTTCACACAGCCATGCCAAACTACCTCCGACTGTCTGGTAAAGAACTTCCTGCCTTGCTGGACTGACCCCCATTAGACCATGGACACGCCCTCATCCAAGCCAAGGATGCAGAGAGCCAGTCTTCAGTGACATACAAGAAAAGGGGGTAGACAACACAGACTGAAACAGATCTGACCACACATACACTACACCTTTAACACACACAACATTT
>NC_056578.1:34614090-34614166 GCF_018340385.1 Cyprinus carpio
TTTTGTTCTTCTTTTACCTATCCTTCTCCTTCCCCTCTTTCCTGAGTAGGTGAAACACCTAGAGACCCTGCAAGGC
>NC_056578.1:34614492-34620513 GCF_018340385.1 Cyprinus carpio
TATGTAGCGTGAAACCCATATCAAATTAAAGATTTCAATCGGGAGCCTGGTTGAAACATGGCCGAATTCCACAGAAAGGCAGGATGTTGGAAATCCAACTCCCAGCACCACATTCCTTATAACCGACCAACTCTTTCACCAGAACAGCTTTCATCAACTAACACCATTAGCACAGATTATTTACAAGTTCAATTCAAAGAAGAGATTGTTCTAATTTGTGGCAAGTTAATCGAAGAGATGACAGTCTGACCCTCACAATGTAACTAGCCATGACGAGAAAACAAGATCGTGGATTGACTCCCCCACCTACAAAACCAACTGTAGATTCCTAAGGGAACCGTTTAACGCCCTCTGGTCCCACAGGACATAGCCTTACTCCCCAGACTTGTCACAGAAGATAGCCTTCCCATGCATATATTCACCGAATGAACGCAAAAAGACTTCTAATGATATCAGTCATTGCTCAACCCATATCATCATGAAGCCACACATGTATTTTAATGGTTTCGTAATCAAGCGGTATTGGTGGATGTCTTTTTAAGATAACTCTTGAATAGCTTAAGGGATCATATCATTTTTAGTATGTGTTTTAGAATAGGCTTGCTTGCAACACTTTGTCTGACCAAAAAATCAAAATTATTTGTCAATGATCATATTCTTGGGTTATAGGAAGCATGTCCAATTAACCCTGCAGAGCGGAAAATTCGTGACCTCGTGCTTATAAGATAACATAGATTTATGAATGGGTGGGACAACCCATGCAACACACCGATAAAAGACATCTCTAAGTAATTGGTCAAGACAATTTCTGAGGTGTGCCAGAAGGCCATTTAAATACTCAGAACCCATCAAATTTTGCTTTTTAGCGTTGATCTTGCGGTTTAGGGCTTTGCTATCAGTCAGGCCGCTTGTAGCTGCTTTTATCATGCTTGTACATCACTTTTATAGGCGTTCGTCGAGCGCCGATTCCAGCATGCTTCGGCCTGCACGCCTGCTGCCTACTTAGCCACGATGAAAGAAACCCCCCTATCCTCGTCAAACCTTTACTGAATTCTTTTCTTTTTTCCGTTTGAGAGGTTTTCGCTGTTCGGAGCTTTTTTTAGTTGTTGTAACGCCGTGTCTCCGAGTCTGACCGCGCGTGCCCGTCTGAAAACTACAACCAGCCCAAACTCTGCATCTTCAGCAAACTCCCACCACGGGCTCCCGAGACGTCCCTTTTCCAACGACTACGAGACCTCCACAAATCAGTCAACCTCGGGAAACCCCCTTTTCAGCGACAAACAAAAAGGGAACCCCGTTAAGCAGAGGCAACGCAAGGAACCTCACAGACTCACATCTGTACTGGTGTTATCTAATCTAATTGTAACCTCATTGAGGAACCATGGCGAGGTTAATTAAGTGATTAATGGTTGGTTCATCTGTCTATGCAATTCACGTAATTCGGTAAACTTGGGATTTCACCTTTTCCTTCTCTTAAAACTCACTCTTTCCTACCTCTATCCTCCTGCAAACTTGTGGGAATGTGTGAGTGCTTGTAGCTTTATGTGTTGATTAGTTTATATGTCTAGATTTTCTAATAAAGCCTTATTCATATTGAAAGAGAAGGTAGCTGTGTTTTGTGCTCACAAGGTTAATTCCCTTTAAACGGCCGATCTGTTACTGTGCTATTATAGTGTTGCACTATACTTTGATATTAATATCCGCGTAGATTTGTTGTTATACGGCTCGTTCAGGTGAATCGCTGGCCGTTTCAGTGATCATCCGTGAAACAGTGATTCTGTTCAAATTCCCTTGTAAAAATCTTAAATGATCCCGTTGAGCTAATTGACCTGTTTCCCGTCCACTTATATGTCAATTTTTAAACCATTACTGTATTAATAATGGGGGTTCGTCCATGCAACACCTCCAGTTCAATAACTTTTGAAGACAGTACTGACCTTTTACCCAGACATAATGTAAAATAGAAATTTTTACATTAAATAACATATTACTCAAAAGCATTTTGAATGTAATATTATTTGCTCTATGTGTACATTTGACACTGCAGTGTGTTGCATTTTCCAGCTCATCCAGAAGCCCATTCGCGTTCTCGCGCCCAATGGCCTTTTCTAGAATATGGTGGGAAAATCTTAATTTTGCCCTACTAAACATATTATACCTCTATTTTAAAAATCATTTGCTTTATATGCGTCAAAACTACGCTTAATGAACCGGATTGCATTGGTGTCCTTAAATGATAAATTATTCAGTCTTTCAATGGCTTTTTCAAAGAGCTCTGTGGACTGTCACAGAGTCCAGTGGATTATTTTTAATTTCCACCTGAAGAACATACTACAACTCTTTAGTGACAATTATTCCTTTTATATGTTCAATGTACAAACTATTTGTCGCAATGGTTTTTCATTCAACAACATTGACACATTACACAGTTCAGTAGCTCTGAAATAAAACAGACTAATTCTTCTTCGAACAACTGTACAATGTTAGCTAAATTAAAAAAACAACTACAAACCTCGTTATTGTACGAGTTATTGCTTTATATTTCAATTTTAATGCCCGCCTACCAACTTGTTTGCTTGTTCCTTTTGACCCTTACACGTTTAATAGTCTGAAAATAAGATCAAAGTCTCTATAAGGAAGATGGTAAAATCTTGATTTATTCCAAAAAACCATGCTACAAAATACAACTTATTGTACAGTTTAGGCTATTAATGTTTCTATACCTATTAGCTGACCTTTTGGTATGTGTTTCTCCATTAGCACCTTGATTCACTTTCAGTCGCTTTAGAAGGGAAGGGTCGTAGTGCTCCAGTAGCGAGTTGTGAAAATGGTTTTTTTCAACCTATAGATCAGGCTACTCTTCAATAATGTACGCTTGTTTGCCTTTTATTTTCCAGTTGTACTAAGGCCATGTGTTGTAGGTGTTTTTTTTCTTTATCACACATCCACTTCACTAGGTTTTGGGAAAGGAGTGACCGGACTGCTCTCCAAACAAGATGGAAATCCTTGTAAGGAGGTTACAATAAAACAAATACCAATCCGTGTTTTCTTCTTGTCTTTCATCTCTGTTTTTTTTGTACGGTTTGTGTCATCTAGAGTTGTGATCATTATAATGAGGGCTACAACACTGTTGTCCAGGTAGTGAATTAAACAAAGATAGATATTCTGTTTTATGTGTTAATGTTGGTTTCTGTATTTATATAACATTAAACTCCACATCATATTATACTCGCATGGCTCACTGATTAATATTACAGTCTTGCAGGAATTGTCACTGTCCATGGGTCGGAATTTTTCATGGTTAAGGGAAAATTTTGTTTTATAATTTTTGTAATTTTGATAAAATTGGCATAAGATTGTTCCTTGATTTGTATAGCTGCCCTAAAACAAACTCAGTCTTAGCCTACCTACCACAGCACAAAGATATGACATCATATTCTTTTTGGTTAATGGAAAGGACGAACATTTTTCACAGCCCTTTTAGCAAGCATGGCTAAATGTGATTGATTCATGCTGATTGGCAGTTTTGGCCAACATGTCATGGAAACAAGTTTTTAGCAGGCCAAATTGGCATGCTTTGCTGAAATGTGAATATATTGGTGTAGTGTGCCAGTAGACAAGGAGACTTTTCAGAAGGTCCAGTTTATGAATGTCAGCCCTCCTCTAAACTGCCATAGTGGAGGATGGTTTGCTACATTTGGATTGGAATGCCAAGGAACTAACAAAAAAAAAAGGTCCAGTGCTACCAAGATAAGGAGGCTAAGACAAATACCATATGTGATCCCAGCACCCAGGAGAGGTTGTTTTGTCATTGGTCCAAAAGATTTCACCGTTTCAACCCAAGACCCCCCGTTTTACGTTCATCTAAGGCCTTTTACCCGGCATTGACCTTCAAGGCTTTCATGCAAACACACACCAAACAATGAAAAGGAGCCATACAACAATTTAGTCCGCGTGCATTGTGTTGTGGCGATTCGTCGGGTGTGCACTATTGGGGGCCCACCGTAAAAATGGCTACACAAAAATTCCTAAAGTATTTTATCATACCATTTAGAGACACTTAGTAAAAGCAAGCCTATGCAGACAGACAGCATCAACAGTAACAGAATAGTTCTTCATAAAATTAGCATAACAAATGTAATTAGTTTCATGAATTTGAGCTCTTGTACATTTAGGATGCAGCTATTCAGAACGATCTGTTTTTACATGTATCGCCATGATCTATATATGGCTGATGGCTAGTTTTGATTTTGCTAAGGTGTTTTTTTAATGCAATACACTCTCAAGTAACATATAACAGTATTTATGTACTCACACTTTGTTGTTGTTTTTTAATGCAATACACTTCCTGGCAACATACCGTGCATTTATGTACCACACTAAACACTAATGAAACACAAAAATCTTTGATATCTTTTAGGGTAGAAATTATACAAATAATAAGCCTAACTGGCTTAAAATAATTTTTACTCAGAAATTTCTAGTGACATTTTGTTTTTGGCTTTCAATGACATATTAACCAATTCAATAGCTTTTAAGAATTTTTCAATGAAGAAATATTTTTGTCTTAGATGCCCAGTTTCTACTAGCAGTGCTGTGTAGATTTTTTTCAGTGCATATCATCCAGCTCTAATAATAGCTTTTTATAGTATAGTATGGCTGAAGTGCTTTAAAACAAATAGGACTTGGCTAGAACAAACTACAGAACATGCTTCTTTCTTGTTTATTTTTTTATACATATATATATATATATATATATATATATATATATATATATATATATATATATATATATATATATAGTGTAATAAAGACTTGGGATCAATCCAATACCAGTGCTCTCCAGGTGTTGAATAAACAAAATGGATATTATCTTTTACATCCTGTAAATGTATTTTCTTTGATTTTAGCATTGAAATTTCAAAATGTCATACCCATTTGCATTGATTGATGTTTTCATTCTTGAAGAACTGGTCTATTGTACTGAACCCATCATATTATTATTAAAGAGACTTCACATCAAAATAGGATAGAATATGATATTAAATAGATGTCTTTTGGGATAAATACATCAAGAGAAAGTGGTAGAGACTCTCATTCTGAACCAACTTAAAGTTGAGAACATTCAGACAGTTTGTATCATATAGATGCAATTTTATCTAAATTGCTGGTCGGCCAATGGGGCACTATCAGTAAGAGGCGAGACCCCCCTGTCGACGGACCATGGCTAGGACTCCCTGGGAGCAGAGCCAATCCAGATTGACTGGACTACTTGGGGGGAATTTACCATTTCCCCGTGTTTACAGCGTGTTGGACAGCAAGTGTGCTCCCACGATTCTATGCCCAGGGAAGTAAAATCGCCCTGAGGGACAGCACCTGTCCTGTGCTCAAAAGAAGAACCTGCGCGCACTCGTTTTCAAGCGGCGCTACCGCCAGTCTGCACTGGCGATCTATGTAGAGACTACAGATGTGTTGTCCACCGCACTAGGACATGGTCGCCTCTTAACTACTGGAGGAAGTATTTCAGGCCAGAATACAGTCTTCAATTCGAGGCAATGACTGTGCCAATTCGAGAAGAGTGACCTCTCCAGATCCCTGGGCTGGACGGCCATCTGACGGCCGCTCCCCAGCGCATGGGGGACCCGGTCGTCATTAGCATCTCGCGATGACCACAACCACCCACGGGAACGTTAGGTGCGGGACCAAAGTCAAGAAACTAGGGTTTTTCTGAACCACATAGGATAGGGTTACGAAACCCTGGCGCGGTAACTTATTTGCCTGGGGATTGGCCCTCGGAGTGTGAAATCCGCTGAGGCTCTGAGCGCTCACACTGAAAGAAACAATCTCAGTGCAGGGAGGCACAAAGGCACCGAGTAGTTGAAAGTATCACAATGGATGCGCTGCCATGAGACCCTAAAACTTTTCGAACTGAAAGGAGAACCGTGGACCTTTCTGGGACTAGCTGATGTCTTTAGGGGGGTAGACTGGAGTTCGACACTGTGCAGGGAGACAGCTGTGCCA
>NC_056578.1:34620581-34620666 GCF_018340385.1 Cyprinus carpio
TGATGTGCCAATTCGAGAAGATGACCTCTCCAGATCCCCTGGGCTGGACGGCCATCTAAGGCCGCTCCCCAGCCCATGAGGGAAA
>NC_056578.1:34621938-34642927 GCF_018340385.1 Cyprinus carpio
TCCGAAAAAAGGGCACTAAATTTTGACACTTTGTTTGGTGGGGCGGGGGGGATGTTAGATGTCTGGTGTCCTGGTAGTGGCAGGAGACAACAGAGCATGTAACAATTCATTGGAGGACTGCCCTCCGAAACAGGTGGTGGGAGGTTTGTTCAGTGATCCCCCTAAGGGGTGCCAGGAAGGAGCCCTACACTTCTGTTGGAATTTTCCATGGCCTCCCAGGGGACACACCCTTTGTCCTGGGCACAGCTTAAGGCCCTTGCTTTGGTCGTAATGACCCTACTTTGGTCCAACGCCACTGCGGCTTCCAAGTGCTACATGCTGCGTCCCCAGTCCTTACGAGGGGGCGCACAACTCGCCACACTCGTTCTTTGAGCTCCTGCCCCAGATGGCAGATGTTTTTTTTTTTTTTCTTTGCAGCCCAACACTTGAGCACTGTGAGTGAGAAACTAATTAAAAGGCTCCTTCTGGCGCCAGATCTTTAAGGAAGAATCACCTGAATGTGCCTGCAGACCCCGTGGTGTGCAGGGCAGCACTAGTCTGACCCACAGCATGAACTGCGTTCATCCAAGTGTAAGATGTTGCTACAGAGCTTTGTCGGGAGAATTGCTGTCTTGTATAATATATTGTATTTTTTTACTTTATTCATTTTTATTTATATTTTTTATTTTATTTATTATTTTATTTTATTTAGTATTAACCTATGTTTTCTCCTATAGGGTAGAGATAGCCTGCTACGCTCTCTTCACCTAGGAAATCAATATTTACAAAAACTCATTTCAAGGCTTTTATCTGGTCACCCCTCTCCTCCCCCCTCTAACACGAGTCACCCCGAAGTACCTCCTCATTGCTTATCATCGCGAGAGGAGCGCAGGAAGAGAGCACTCTCAAATCCATTACAACATCTAAGCAAAGAGCTACAGGAGCCCTCTTCCCAATCATAAAGAAGTTGCCTGGGCACGCTTCGTAGGTTGGGCGCGAGAACCTTCCGATCTTGCTGAGAAACATGTATAGAGGGGATGATTTTGCCCGGTAACTTAATCCTCAGCCAGAATCACAAAGCGCGATCTTAATGAGCGGGACAGCAGCTCGTGCCTCCTCAGATAAAAACCCTAGCGCGGATAAGGAGTGAACCGCGGTGTCTCAGCAGCTTGCCACTCTAGAACGCGACAGCAGCCTGCTTTTCTTCCAAACAAAAAAGACATGCGATTTCTCCTCAGAGATCGGCCATAGAGAGTGAAGGCAACGCATCTCTTTATAGACTCAGCAAGATATAAGAAATACTAAAGTTGTTTTAAAAACTTTCTTCTTTTTCCCTCCCTTCTTTTTTCGTTTTTATATTTTTAACTCTCACATGCTTCCTTTTAAACTATAATGCTTTCAGCCCAGCGGTGACACACACACACACCAATGCGGTACGCGAAGACAAAAAAAACCTGAAGATGTGTCCCGTTTCACGTCTATTTATAACCTGGCAGGCAGCCGTGAATCAAGGACGTCACCTTTTTTGATTTCTACCCGAGGTTATTTTAGCCAATTCTTGCGCGTGTTTGACACACTGCTGCACAACCGAGTCGAACAAAGAATGTTCTCTATTAGCGCTATTGAGCGCAATCATCGAGTGTAGCCTTTTGATAAGTAAACAAAAAAAAAAAAACTTGTCAGTAATGTGATGGATTCAGTACCATGGACAGGCAGGATCTTTGTAGGAACATAAACATGAATTCGATGCACTTGAATTGTAATATTGTTAAAGTTTAATATTAAACGTTAAACTAATAAACTAGAGTCATAGAGACAGGAAACATAAAAGGTTAGGGCCATTTTTTTCATTCAGCAACCGGGCGAACACACGGTTCTGTCATCACACTTAAAACCAGGAAAAAACAGAGTTGACAGTAAAACAGCAAGACATGGGACTGTAGCATGTTCCTGTAGGGTTCCAGACAAGATGTTCCCAACTTGCTTTGGAGCAGTCAGCCCATGCTTTCAAAACCTATTGAAATCAATCATATGTCATTGTTAAAACCAACACAAACCAACACAGTTCTTGTTAATTTTGAGGTAAATAAATAAAGAAAAACAGTTTGTACAATAAAAGTGCAGTAGATTACATGTGCTTTTCCACTTATCTGGAGTGTTACCAAATTACAGTTCCATGTAGGACTACATGTTAATTTTGTTTTCATTTCCTAAAGCATCTTGTTCTAAACAAGAATTATTAATGCAATTTTTATTGTTGCTAAAGGAAAATATAATAGCCTTAGAAGATATAAGTGAGTGATATTGGCTGGCACATCTGTTAGTTGGTAAAAATGTAGCAGTTGGCTGTTTGTGGCGCACAATGAAAAAAAAAAAAAAAAACTTTTTAGATGGTCCCCTATCTAGAAGTTCTTCAATAAGTATGCTGTTTGTACATAAAAAAATACTTGCCCATTTTAAACGATTGTGAAAAATGGAGAAGTTAGGAATCATGGTTGCTGACCATAGATTAGCAAAAATAATTAACTTTATTGCACATTAAATTAGAAAGTTATTGAATGAGGAGTCCTGGGAATGTGTGAAATATTATAAAACCACGTTAACTGCAGTACACAACACAGCTGCATTTTGGCAACACTCTCTCGGATTCATAGTCAGCCGCTGGCTTACCATTGTTCACATTATCAAGTGTCTAACCGAATACGATTTTACTTCCAAGTTGTAAGTAAACATGCAAAAAATAAAAACGATAAAACTTTACTTGGCTAGTTAACTGAAATAAATTATCAACATGCACATACCTCTAGCTGAATTGTATGAGTAATGAGTGTCCGCGCGTTGGAGGAGGTTCGCTGCCAGGAAGTCTCAAAATACCACACACAAATCGTAAGGGCGATACACATTTACAGCCCATGATAAACTTGTGAATTTTAAACATTCAAAATTTTTGTACACGGTTGTACATATGTGAAATTGTGTTTTCATTTGTGAAGAAACGTATTTTATGAATATATATTCTGTATTTCTAACCCGTGAATTGGGTTTTGTGGAATATATACAGTGGTATGAAAAAACGTGTTGGCCCCCTTCCTGATTTCTTATTTTTTTGTCATGTTTGTCCACACTTTAATGTTTTCGATCGATCAAACAAATTTAACTATTAGTCAAAGATAACAAAGTAAACACAACATGTAGTTTTTAAATGAAGGTTTTTATTATTAAGGGAAACAAAATCCAAAACTACATGGCCCTGTGTGAAGAAGTGTTTGCCCCCTTGTTAAACCCTTTGGTTTATCACACCTGAGTTCAATTTCTCTAGCCACACCCAGGCATGATTACTGCCACACACCTGTTCACAATCAAGAAATCTCTTAAATAGGACCTGCCTGACAAAGTGAAGTAGACCAAAGGATCATAAAGTGTTAGAAATTATGCGATTATCCAAAGAAGTTCAGAAACAAATGAGAAAGAAATAACTGCGATCTATCAGTCTGGAAAAGGTTATAAAGCCATTTCTAAAAGCTTTGGGACTCCAGCGAACCACAGTGAGAGCCATTATTCACAAATGACAAAAAGATGGAACAGTGGAGAACCTTCCCAGGAGTGGCTGGGCGACCAAAATTACCCCAAGACCACAGCGATGACTCATCCAAGAGGTCAAAAAAGACCCCACAACAACATCCAAAGAACTGCAGGTCTCACTTGCCTCAGTTAAGGTCAGTGTTCATGACTCCACCATAGGAAAGAGACTGGGCAAAAATGGTCTGCATGGCAAAGTTCCAAGATGAAAACTGCTGCTGAGCAAAAAAGAACATAAAGGCTCGTCTCAGTTTTGCCAGAAAACATCTTGATGATCCCCAAGACTTTGGGAAAATACTCTGTGGACTGACGAGACAAAAGTTAAATTTTTTTAGAAGGTGTGTGTCCCATTACATCTGGCGTAAAAGTAACATAGCATTTCAGAAAATGCACATCATACCCACAGTAAAATATGGTGGTGGTAGTGTGATGGTCTGGGGCTGTTTTGCTGCTTCAGGACCTGGAAGACTTGCTATGATTGTTGGAACCATGAATTCTGCTGTTTACCAAAAAATCCTGAAGGAGAATGTCCGGCCATCTGTTTGTGACCTCAAACTGAAGCGAACTTGGGTTCTGCAGCAGTACAATGATCCAAAACACACCAGCAAGTCCACCTCTGAATGTCTGAAGAAAAACAAAATGAAGACTTTGGAGTGGCCTAATCAAAATCCTGACCTGAATCCTATTGAGATGCTGTGGCATGACCTTAAAAAGGTTCATGCTCGAAAACCCTCCAATGTGGCTGAATTACAACAATTCTGCATAGATGAGTGGCCCAAAAATTTCTCCACAGTGTTGTAACAGACTCATTGCAAGTTATCGCAAACACTTGATTGCAGTTGTTGCTAAGGGTGGCGCAACCAGTTATTAAGTTTAGGGGGGGTAAACACTTTTTCACACACAGGGCCATGTAGTTTTGGATTTTGTTTTCCCTTAATAATAAAAACCTTTTTTAAAAAAACTGCATGTTGTGTTCACTTGTGTTATCTTTACTAATATTTAAATTAGTTTGATGATCTGAAACATTAAAGTGTGACAAACATGCAAAAAAAAAAAAAGAAATCAGGAAGGGGGCCAACACTTTTTCACACCACTGTATATATTTATCTTGCACTTGAATTATTTCTCATGCATGTGAATTGGGTTACGCATGTGTGGATCGCATCTTTTGCATCAATTATTATTGAGATCCTTCTGGCTCCATAGAGAAACGCTGAGAGAGCAAGAGAGAGCGCACAATACTGATTTAAAGTTTGAACATGACAAATGTTTGTATTCATTTCATTTGATACCCGACTTGAATACTGTGAAAAACATGGTTCCTGTCAGTCGATCACTCTCGACGTCACCACTCGCTACCTCCAGGGGGTGGAGTCCCGCTGCCTCTGCTGCGATCTGGGGGTCATTCTGGCGGACAGATGAGAACCACTTCCAGCAGTAGTGGTTTGAGGGTCACACCAAACCGATTCAGTTTGCCCGGGGCGCCACCCGTCCCCACAAGTTGAGGAAGTATCACACCCTTCACCCTACAGCGCCGCAAGCGTCCGATGCCCCTGTTCTGCGATAGAGCCCCCCCCGGTCCCTCCAGCCGATATGAGGATGGGTTTCACAGCCCGTACTTCATTGGACCAAGAAAGGCGGTGGGTTACGACCAATCTTGGATCTGCGAGTTTTTGAACCGGGCCCTTCATCGGCTAAGTTCAAGATGTTGATGCAGAAAGAACGCATCTCACGGTTCGCGCGTCCGTTCCCGAGATTGGTTTGCAGCGATCGACCTGAAGGACGCGTACTTTCATGTATCAATCCTTCCGTGCCACAGACCTTTTCTGCGGTTTGCGTATGAAGGTACGGGCATATCAGTACAAGGTCCTGCTCTTCGGGTTTGCTCTGTCTCCCCGTGTCTTCACGGAAAGTCACAGAGGCAGCTCTGTTCCCCTCAGAGAGCAGGGTGTTCGGGGGGCATTCTCAACTATCTAGACGATTGGCTGATACTAGCACAATCTCGGATCAGTTGTGCGAGCACAGGGACTTGGTGCTCTGGCACCTCAGCCTGTTGGGCCTTCGGGTCAAACTGGGGGGAAAAGAGCAAACTCTCGTCGACGCAGAGATAGCTTTTCTCGTATGGAGTTGGATTCGGGCGAAACATACGGCCGGCCTCACAGAGGAAACTGCCGGGGGGGTCATGCTATCCTGCTTTAATACGTCTTCAATGCTCGGCCTGTTCATATGAGTGCTCCACACTGGCTTTATGGCCGATCCCCCGGAGGTGGGCGGGAAGGTTGGCACTCACACGGGTCCAAGTTCAACCGGCCTGTCCCGCCAAACCCTCACCCCGTGGTCAGATCTTGCATTTCTCCAGGCAGGGGTTGCCCCTAGAGGCAGATATCCCCCAGACATGTTTGTGGTTTACAGACACGGATGCCTCCCCACCGCTGGGGGGCCACATACAACGGGCATGCAGTCCAACTAGTGGTTTGGACGGTGGCCCTCAGCTGCTCAGTTGAGTGGCACATCAATTGCCTAGAGTTGTTAGCAGTTTGCACCTGGCCTTGGACTGTCTCAAAGGTCGATTACGGAGGCAAGCAGGGTGCTGGTCCGAACGGACCATTGCATACATTCACCGAGAAAAGGGGGGCTGCAGCTTCCTGTCGCATTTTCACAACTCGCCCGCCACATTCAGCCTTTGGAAGTCGGAAGGTTCGGAGGTCAAATTTGTGCCATTCACATTCCGGGCCCTGCCTCAACCGTACAATACGAACAAGCTGTATCACGCCATGCTCCCAGGAGGAATTGGCAAGTCTTGCTAGTGGCGCCCGTGTATTGGCCCACTTTGACGTGGGTTCCCTGAGCTAGTGCTCCTCGCCTAAAAGCCACTGCCGTGGCGGATTCCTCTGAGGGAAGGATCTACGGACTCACGAGGGACAGGGCACTGTTTGGAGGCAAACCCCACCCCACGTCCAGACCTTGGACGGAAACTCCATGTCTGGTCCCTGGACGGAAACGCCGGAGGCGGTTGTTTTATAGGTGAACTACCCCAGGACGTTAATCAACTTCAGGCGAAACAACAGCGAAGAGCAACCGTCTACTGAGACATGCTTTACGCTTTTGAAGTGTGAACTTCTTTCTTCTTTTCTTCGATAGAGTGGTGTTGTCTTCTAGCCTAGCCCGAGGGGAAGGAACCCCCTGTTGCAATATGTGCCCGATTGCAGATCGTGCTTTCCTTTTTTACAGCCAAGGGATTGGAGCAAGGCTACTCTCACTCCACACCCGTCAAAAGTCAGGTGTTGATGCTATTGCTGCCGGGGTGTGATTACAATGACCCTGTGAATTATATCGTCTTTACGGTCAAGCCATGACCCTACGTCATACGGTTCCTTTCGTTAGAGGGGACAGGAGGAGGTTAGGGGAATCGTTCGGCCGCCACCCCTCCATTTACCCTCGGTGGGGACTCTCCAAGAGACTATGGTTGTAAACCTGAACAGTGATTACTTTTGAACATTGGCATTCTTAATTCTAGTGTCTTAAGTCTTCATTTGACGACGAAAATGCATCTCAATAGCTCTTTCAGTCAAATTTTTATCATTTTGGAAGGTCTTTTAATTTCCGTCTTTCATAGTTTGAGTTAGTTTTAGGTCCCGACGAAAAAAGTCATTGCATTTTTGTCAAACTTTTTTAGTCATTTACTATTTAGTTACATATATTGTAGGAGCCAAACCTGCAGTACCCAACAATTTATTTTGGTAGCTTATTTTAAATTTCAGGTTTTTCCAAACAAACAAACAGTAATTACTTCTTGAGGGGTTTTAGAACCAAATCCGTAGTAGAGAACTTTGGAGGGATAAATTTTTGAAACAATCTAAGGATTTTCACTTAGAAGTTGAAAAAAAAAACAACCTTAGATAACTTACCAATGGTCTTTTTTGGGTTTTGAAACTTAATCCCTTTAAAAAAACAAGTTGTCGTTGAAAAAAGGTAAGGCATACTTAGTAACAAAAAACATCTCTATAGGATGCTTCATATGTAATATAGATACATATGTTATAATTTATAATTTTTGTTGTAAAAAAGAAAAAAACCAACAGCAGACAAATAAGAGAACAAACAGAAACAAAATATGAAAGATATAACACAGCAACTTAAACTTATTTTTTTGATAGATACCGATTTACGTTATATAAACATCTGTACATTTATTTAACTACTTTTGTTGGGTTAAATTGATATTTAACAAAACACCGGATAAGGTACTTAGACAAAGGGAACTTCTAAGTACCTTTAAGAGGGCAAGAGCAAAATCGATGCAGGTAATATCATGACACTACTGTTCATTTTTCACCTACCTGTGCAAGGTCACTTAATCCATAACTGTATTTACGGATATAAGATTATGTCTACAAGACAAGGACACATCCTCTGGGACCTTACGGTTAGTGTATGTTCGAGCACTGAGAATATACAATGATCACGTTTGCTGTATTGTATTATGAAGACGCTGCATACATTTCGTCACAGTTTTTATCATCATATATTAGGTTTAGCTCGTCAACGTCTTCGTCTTAGTCACAGAAAAAATGTTTGTTGACGAATATTTTTTGTCCTAGTCTTCATTGACGAAATTAACACTGGTGCTGAAACCACTACAGCAGGGCCCATTCAAGCCACAGTTTCTTTCATTGAAAACTCTGCTCCTGCTTGCACTGGCCTCCATCAAGAGGCACACATTTCGGTCGACGATACATGCCTAGAGTTTGGGCCGGCTGACTCCCAGGTAATCCTGAGGCCCCGGCCCGGCTACATGCCCAAGGTTCCCACTACACCCTTCAAAGACCAGTGGTGAACCTGCAAGCGCTGCCCCTGGAGGAGGCAGACCCAGCCTGGCTTTGCTCTGTCCCGTCCGAGCATTGAGATTGCTACGTAGACCGGACACAAAGCTTCAGGACCTCAGACCAGCTCTTTGTCTGTTACGGAGGCCGGCAGAAGGGGAATGCTGTCTCTAAGCAGAGGATGGCCCACTGGCTCATTTAGTTTACACTCGAAGTTGATTGGTCTATCGAAGTGATATCCCAATTAGTCGGTCACCGACGTGACATCGAGAGTGACTGACTGAAAGGGAACGAGGGTTACCATACATAACCGAGACGTTTCTCTGTCAGCCTGAAATATGTAAGACAATTTATATTTTTTATTGATTTATTTTCAGTTTCATTAATATGTTGAGAATCTTTTTTATACTGCCGTCAGATTATATGCAAACACACACACACAAACATTGTGATACAATTTCACGATCTGTTAAAATTGTTTATTTTGTTTATTCTTCATCAACACATGCTTGTTTTTCTCACAGACCCATAGAGATTTTTATTTTTTTTACAATCTCTTTATTAAGACAATTGTTCTTCAAACATTACAACACTTTACACATAATAAAAAGGAAATTACATCAACTCTATTATAAACACAATTTTTCCATCAACAACTGAACATAGAGCATTACACAACCCCACTGAACCATTTCCACCACGAAATCATTAATCTAGAGAAAAATTTAAATCAATAAGGCTTCTTGCTTTTACCAATTTTTTAAAAATAAAACATCATACTTGACCTGATTCTCCTCTATCATAGTTTCTTATCTAGCATATAGATAGCAATTTTGAGTCCCCACAATAAAATTCAATAGTAGACATTTTGATTTTGTTTTGGACTATAAAAAACAAGAATAAAATCCTGTTTTGTAAAACAACATATTAAAAAAAAAAAAAATCAAAACAGAACTTTAACAAAGAGTGCAAAAGGGGGGGTTAAGTCGATTACATGCCATAAAAATCAATGCTAATGGAAGTGGGTCTCTCGTTCCAACAAAAGCGCACACTTGTCAACTTACAGTGGGGTTTTTAAAAAAGCGAACCAAAGCTAAGTTCACTAGCACACATAGGCCCATGTAAAAATTAGCCATTGTAATATCACCACGGTTTTTTCGGTTTTCACCCCCGTCTAAATGGTGGGTTTGTAACTTGCTCTCCAAACCGGCGTAAGTTCAGAATTAATCCCGATTTTGTATCTCCAACATACTGTGTCTCGGTTTCTACAATACTTAAATGCGTTGATGGAATAACTTTCATGAATGGGCCATTTTATTACAGCATTTTTCTTCTACTGTACAAAAACTCAATGATGTTTATTAACTGTCTCAGGGTTAACAGAGGGTGTAAAAAAAGCCTCAAGAATCATCTATTAGCAGGGGGACATTTCAAATACTCTGGAAAAAGATCTTTACTGGTCAGGGATTTAAAGTTCCCTGCCCAACTCTTCTAAAAAAGTAATCTCGCTTCATCAGTTAAAATTCGCCGTCAATTTATCAAGAAACTTCCTTAGCAAAGTTACGGGTATAATCACTAAAAAGGGTTGCAATTTGTTCAGGTTTCTGGTGTAAATCATCCCCTTGATTCATTATGTTTTTAGTTTAAAAAACTTTTTTCCATAACAAATCTGTTAACCCAGGACAAATCTTCTCACAGAACACATCAAGACCCGAGAGCTCCAAAAATAAGTGGTTCTTTCAAAAACCAATAGAGAGAAGTTGCTGGTTCCATCCACTGATTTTTAAAAAGACCACACACTTTAAACAAGCTTTGATAAAAAGCAGAAATTCCAGTATAATTAATTTTTTTATGATCCATTAAAAACAATGTTAAGTCCATTTCCATATTACCCACTATTCTCAAGATGCTTGATGCCAATGGTCTCCATGCAAGCGAGTAAGGTCCCATTAAAAGTTTCTGTATATACTGGAGATGGTAGGTGGCTCTTCTGCTTTTGAGATTTACTAATCCTTGACCTCCTTCCTCCTTGGGCAAAAACAGAATGCTTTGAGGAGTCCAATGATAATTGTCCCAAAAAAGTTTACCAGCTCTCTTTGAATATTTGCAAGGAGTACGTTTGGAGGATCTACACAAGCAAATTTATGCCATAATGAAGATGCCACAAGATTATTAATAACAAGAATACGCCCTCTATAAGACATCTGAGGGAGTAACCATTTCCATTTTTCCAATCGACCTTTTATTTTCTTAAATAAACCTTCCCAAATTTTTTTTTTTATGAAACTCTCATTTCCCAGATAGACCCCAAGATATTTTTACCCTCTCTTTTCAACACAATCCTCAGGTAAAGTGGGAAAGCTCTCTATTTCCAATTTCACTCTAATAGAGCTTCACTTTTTCCCCAGAGACTTAGCAGAAGACATAAATTTAAAATCACACAATTTTTTTCCTAACTATATACGCACTTCTCATTTATAAATAAAAACAAATAGAACATAATCAGATAGGCACAAAAAGATATCAAGGTTTATTACAAAGAAGGGTGGAAGGGAAAAACGAAACACTTTTGAAATGACTCGTAAACTTTGAAGTAAGGGTTCAATGGCAAGGGGATACACCATCCATCACAGACATGGCACATCCCTGCCTAACTTCTCTCTTAACGTCTGAATAGAGCACTCAAAACTTACTCTAAAGACACACACTCTCAAATTTTACAGTACATAGCCTAATTCCAATGATATAAAAAGAAGCTCAAAATCTTTTATAAGAACTTCCCCACAAACCCAACCATTGTTGGTAAAGGAACATATGTTTATGCTGTTTTTAAAACTTCCCAAAAAAAACTAAAATAATCTATAAATTTTGTATCAACTAACAATGAAGTATTAAAGATCCAGGTATGGCACTCTTAAACTTTCCACACTTAAAAACATTGCACATAAACTAAACGGGGATCAGAAAACCCCACTGGAAATAATTGTACAAAATTGAAAAGAGTACGTGATACTGAACACTATATATTCTGTCATAGTCATGCTCTAAGCGATAGGAATGGTGCAGTGATATGAGAACAAAGTTATACGGTAGGACATTCTTGCTAATTACTTATCCATAAGTCACATAGAATCGTTGAGTTTCAATTTAGTTGTGTTAGTGATTTCGAGAAGCAATATTGTGGTTCCTATGATGATCCCATATCCACCCTTTCATAAAACGTACAATTCAAAATCTCCACCTATGACTACACAAACTCTTCCTGGCCCATTTATCAATCTTTCAAAACGCGAGCTGGATCTAACCTTTTCTGTTTTTTTAAAAAATCAAGCCATATCCTGTTTTCGTAATGCCTTTTATAGGGCACATTATAAATTCCATAATAGCCGCATAAAGTAGTTTCTCAAAAATTAATTTTGATTTGTTTTAACAATTCCACTTATTACATCCACTAAAACTAAAGATAAAGGTAAACAAATGTTTTGAAGAATAACACAGCAACTCCTACACTAATAGAGGATTTTATGACTTAAGACAAAATTTGGTCCATCCGATTATTTTCCCAGTCTGTCTCATTTTTAACTCATAATGTGTTTCCTGTAGAAACACAATTATTCAATTTGCGGTTGTCTAATAAACTCAGATAGCATCAGTCTTTCTTTACTGACGGTCTCTGGCCACCATTTAAATTAGAAGTTCCGATTTAAAAATTGGTAATAGGTACTTTTAGAGACCCAGAGCAAAAAAAAAAAAAAAAACAAGACAGATCAAAAACAAAAAAACAAAAAAAAAAAAAAAAAAAAAAAAAAAAAAAAACAACAAAACAAAAAAAAAAAAAAAACCAAAAAAAAACAAAAAAAAAAAAAAAACAAAAAAAAAAAAACAAAAAAAAAAAAAAAAAAAAAAAAAAAAACAAAAAAACAAAAAAAAAAAAAAAAAAAAAAAAAAAAAAAAAAAAAAAAAAAAAAAAAAAACAAAAAAAAAAAAAAAAAAAAAAAAAAAAAAAAAAAAAAAAAAAAAAACAAAAAAAAAAAAAAAAAAAAAAAAAAAAAAAAAACAAAAAAAAAAAAAAAAATAAAAAAAAAAAAAAAAAAAAAAAAAAAAAAAAAAAAAACAAAAGTCTGACAAAAAAAAACTATTTTTTGGCAGATTTTAGAAGTTAAACAGGCCTCATCAATCTTGGGGTAATTTTTTTGTTTTTTTTTTAAGTTTGTGCACAAGTTTCCTAAGACGGGTAAACCTCTACATCTTGAAAAAGCCCTTCTTCTTTCATTAGATACCTTACCATCATTTATGAAACGGTTTACAATCGGGGAAAAAAAATTTTCAACTTGCACTCCTTTCATTACCTTGGTAGCTTGGCAGAAAGAAATGCATCATGTCCTCAGCTCTATACAAGCACATCAAAGTTTTGATTTTGAAAACCTAACGACAGAGTAGAAACACGGAGGACATATTTGACTCAGGAGGAATCTCTTCATCTGTCTGAACACACATTCTCACTACCACCCTCAAACGTTCTAAACTTGCATGATAGCCTTTCCACATGCTTTTTTTTTTCTTTTAACTGGATTTTATAAAGGACCAGATTCTTACTTCCCTCAAGTCAAAATCAAAGCGATCGCATCGAACTCCATTTATCAGCCGTCTTGCCCACTGACACACAAAACATTTTCAAGAGGGTCAGGACCGGACTCAACTTAGAACATCAGAAGCGTACCATTTGTGTTAGAACAAATCCTATGTTTATATTCATGTACAAACTCCGCAGCTAAAAAACTGCAATCGGCTCGTGTTCAGCGGGGCTCCCCCGCAGACGCACCGGCCAGGAACAGTGTCACTCACGATCTCAAAACCAGAGCAGAATCTGCGTTGTTCTGAGTTTGTGCTCGTACCTGTAATGTCCTTTTATTAGGAAAATCACGAACGAGATGTCCGATTTTACCGCAATTACAAAACACTTAATTGTACAGTATCAGATGTTTCAAAGATTGGGTAGTCGAAACCCCATCAATTTTGAAATGAAAAATCAAATCGATCTCATCAGTTACCATTTTTTTAGCACCATGGAAACGTGTCTTCTAAACGATGATTAGATGTTTACCAATGGTGACTTTGCACCAAGAGGGATTTTTTTGATAGGAGAAACCAGTATTCCATAACGAGATGAGGAATTCCTGTTTCAATACTTTCATCTTTAATAAAACGGAGGTAGGTTGGACAGTATAACCTTTTTAGGACGGGCTACACTCAAAGGCACAAACCGGCAACGATTTAACCCATTCAAACAACTATGCCCGCTTGTGTACAGCTTCATTTGCTTTCTCAACTGAATTTTTTAAAAAAAGCGACAACTTGCACTGATTCATCCGCGATGAGGGTAGAACAATATTGCCGCTTCATGTCCCACAATCTGGTCACCCACCGCTAACACAACACTGCTCGCACATTGATTTTAGACTCCTACCTTCACCTCGCCATGGATGGCGGGTTTAAATTATCGCAAACCATTGTCATGTTTTGGTTCGTCATGCTCTCCCAGCAGCCGCTGGTTGCAGACGCAAAACACCCCTAAATCCCTAAACATCCAAACCATTCCAACACATAGAGAAAGACAAACACACAACACGCAAAAAAAAGATAGCAAAATAGAAAAGTTTTTAAGCACACAGCTACAACGCACTCACTCCGCACCACGACTCTTTCCCAGCACTCCCAGGCATGCACTCCGACATGTGAGAGAGAGAGAGAGAGAGAGATGAACGTTTTGCGGACCAGAGGCCCGATGAGAGAGAGAGAGGAGCGAGGAACACCCAAGCCTCATCCAGGACCGCAGATGAGTGGACCGGATGTGGGAACTGGTCCGTCTAAAATCTACAAAAAACATTCCTCCTAGGACTTCTCTTTATGGTTTTTAGCCATCCGCTGGACACATTCGAACATACTGTTCAAACAGCATATTTCCTCACATGCCGGAGCTCAAAGTTGACTTTGCCCGATTTTTATATATGGAACATTCATATATGATGTCAAAAGGTTACATATGAATCCATGACTTAGGACGGTTAAAAGTTCCAAGTCATCAATCAAAAATGACGTTTGCCCCCGGGTAGAGACTACTTCTCTGGATTTTTTTCTTTCGGCAGAGGAACACTTGCTGATTGCTCATCATTCAGTTTGCAGAAAGATTATTTTCTGCCATTAGAAAGTGCAAACAGACCTTTAATATCAATCCACACGAGCACAAATCAGGGCAATACTGGGGAAAGTCAAGAAAATTGCCGACTTCAGCCGGGTTCCTTTGTTTGTTTTTGTTTTTTGTGACATCATCGAAATGTCAAAACCGGCTTAGGCCTATTTGTTTTTGTAACTCAAACATTCTGCCATAACCAGCTTATTTTAAGGACCTTTTTTATGCCCGCTACATGTCAAAATAATTCAGTTCTGGATGTTGATGATTGATGTCTCTAGATGTTTATAATAAACATATATATATAGTATATATATATAACTATATCATAAGGTATAGATATAGCATATAAAATAACTTAGCATAGATGGCCTGATTTACATCAGGGCAAGTTTAACTTGTGTTCCCGTGTCCCACACTTCAGCATTTTGGAGCCCGACAGATGGATTATTGCTAGGATAGCTTGCCAAACGTGGGAAAAAAAAGAAAAAAGGATGAAGAATCTGCGCGAGAAAGGAAGAACAGGTTCTTGAAAGACAAGTTTTAGGGAACAAAATGAAAAGAGGAAAGTGCTCGACTGACGTGGCACGTACACGAAAAAAAAAGTTCGCCCGAGGAATTGACAGATCCTTTTTTGAACCAGACGACCGTGAGCCAAGGCAAAAATGAAAAAAAAAGAAAAAATAAGCAGTTTGAATGCAGCAACACGACACAAAGTGAATCCAAAGGGGAAAAAAAAAAAAAATAGTAGAATGAATAGTATCGGTGAATTGACGCTATGGAAAACGAAAAAACAGACGCGACAAGGGAAGAAGATTGAGACACACAACAGGTACGGGTGCAGATTTACCCAATGCACGGCACAATCACCGCAGCGAAAAAGGAAAAAAAAGAAAATGGAAAACAAAAAAAAAAAAAAAAGATTCAAGGCTGAAAACTGAACAGAAAACACCACTAGATGCCGTGTCATCTGATTAGAGTGCTTAATGCTGATGCACCATGACAACATCTGCACTTGCCCGGTCTGCTTTTGCAGCCATAGACAGCGCGGTTTGATCAGCCGCTGTCCATTGAAAAACCAATCAACGGACCATGATTCTGTTGAGCATTATGAATGCAATGTGACCAATCAGAGGACGGTTCAGATGATTGCAGATGTGACGAATGATGTAAGTAAGAGATTAATTTTCACAGTGATTATAATGTGGAGTTTTTTTGTGCTTGAAATTCTGGCTAGACTGAAGTCAGTGAGAAAATGTGCTTTGCTATCTTTCTGTACAATGGAAGTGTTATAATTTGTAACTTACAAGGTTTTTATAAATTCACATCAGATCAAGGTGACAAAGTCAGTCGTATTAAAAATATTTTTTTTTTAATTATGGTCAGTATAATACAGTAAAATTTAATCAAATCTCTTATTGTAGGCTACATATTAATAATATCTAAAAGAAGCAAGCACTAACCAACAATACAAGAGAGAAAGACAATAATAATCATAAACAACACAAGGAACAAAGGGGGGGGAGGGTGGCACAGGTCAGTTGAAACCACTAAACAATAATATCATTTGGGAGTTACTAGTCATACATACCTGGGATACAAAATAACAAAAATCAAAATAAAATAAAAGATGCAATTTGGGGTAAGGGCTGATTGGCTTAATAATAAAAACTACGTGGCTAGAGGGTGATAAAAAGAATCTGGATTCTATCTCCCTCCCATCTATATTACTGAAATCTGAGCTTGAATAAAGGATATTAAATGGTTTCCAAACGATTTTTTTTCATGATATTAACGTGCTAATCATGTTAACAAAACACATGCTAGTAACTTGTTAATCATGTTAGAAGAAACGTGTAACACACATGCTAGTAACTTGATAATCATGCGCTAGAAACATGCTAGCAACTTGTTAAACATGTTAGAAACATGGTAAACATTATGCTAGGGTGTAACGGTGTTAAATAATGATCGTAACATGCTAATCATGCTAAAATCCATGCTAGCAACCATGCTATAGTACGCGTTGTTAAGTCATGTGGTAACACACAGGTTAGTAACTTGCCCCTCATGCTAACAAAATTGCTCAGTACATGCTTTATATAGAACTAGCTAATCATATGTGTTAACAACATGCCTAGGTACACTTGGTAATCATGCTAGTAACTCTTGTTAATCCATGCCTAGGAAACTTGTTAACAAAATGTCAGTAAATTGGTATATCATGCTAGAAACATGCTAGCAACTTCGTTCAACAAGTTCGAACATTGTGTGAAAGGTAACAGTGAGCGTATGCCTAGTCAACATTCTACATTCATGTCTAGTAATCAATGCACGCACACTAGTTAGTAACCTTGTCCTAACTCAGGTGTTGTCTCCACATAGCTAGTACTTTGCCAATCCTGCTAATTCAAAATGCTAGTTAACCTGCTAGAAACATGCTTAGGGAGTTGAGGTGTTGCTGCTGAGATGCCAACAAAATGGTAACCCCCCGATTCTCGAGAGTACATGCGTATCTCATCACGAGGAAGCAAATGCCTAGTGAAGCCTGGCTGCTCCTGTTCGCCCAGGTGGCAAGTGTGCCTTGTTCATCACTGTGTGCTACCCAACATGGTTACCACCTAGTGAGTATCCTGTTAATTATCGCCCAAAACCAAACCATGTTAGTAGCTTGCTAGATCCTATGAGTCATAACGTGCGTGAACTCGGGAGCGAGCACGCAATCATGGCGACGAAAACATCGATGGTAAAGCAGCCTTTGCGTATCCGGCCCAACCTGTTCCCCCATGTGCTCGCATTACATGCTAGTAACGTTGTACTAATCATGGTTAACGGCCATTGAGTGCTACCAGAAAGTAGTTGTAGGTGCTAAAACCAGTTGGTGGTGTTAGCGCGCTAGTAGCGCGCTCAGGGAGGTTCGAGTTTAAGTGCTTCTCCGTGAACCGTAGCCCACTAATGTTCGTGCACCGCTAAGCCAAAGCGCACACACACAACCCTATACTGAAAGCCCTGCTCTGCCTCTGTAAGCGAGAAGTTGGTTCATGCAAATGTGAAGCCTCCCGGCTTGCCCATCCCTTCCAACGGTCTTTCTAGAAACCCTGCCACGCACATAGTCTTAGCTGCAGCCGGCCACGGCGACAAAGTTTAAAGTGTTTGGCACCGGTTTATAGCGAGACCTGGAAGAGTAATGAACGTAGAAAGCGATCTCCGGCTCAGTAAGGCTACGTTTAGTCGCTTCTCGGGAACCGTCAGCCACTATGTTCGGGCACGCTACAAGCGCAAACTGACAGACCGAAGAGTGAACAGCCCAGCACTAGCTGCACAAACCGTCTTGCCCTCTGTCCGAGCAAAGTTGATTTAGTGCACTGTTAAGAATTAGCCGCTTGCCCACAGCAAAGATGTGTCGGACCGATGATCTGAAAGGCTGTATGTGCAATTGCATGAAAGACACGCGATTATTATTTGTGTTAGGACCGTGTTTGATTCTCGACATGCCGGGTAAGTTAGAGCTTCTCAGAAGCTCAGAAGGCTTGTTTCGTGCTTCTGTGAACAGTCACGCAACACGACATGTTATTGCAAATAAGCAAAATTAAGAAAATGCCAATGCCACACTATGCTGCAAAACCTTCTTTCTCTGTACGAGCAAAGTTGGATTTATGCATGTTAAGAACTAAAGCTGCCCACATCAAAGATGTTTCGCAGCACATTTTATTACATCTTATTCTGCAATATGCAGCCCCGTGACAGAGTTTTATTTGTGTTAGGAGCTATCTTCTCTATGAGAAGTTAATAGAGCTTCTAACTCAGAAGGCCTTAGTTAAGTGCTTCTTGTGAACAGTAGCACTAGCTGTTTAGTGCAGCTAAGCAACTAAAGAGAATGAAAGCCCCATATGCTGCAAACCTTCTTTCTCTGTAAAAGAAGTTGGTTTATGCCCATGTTAAGAATAAGTGCCCACATCAAAGATGTCGGACACATGAAAAATTCTTTTTTTTCTTCTTTCTTTTTTTTTTTTTTTTTTCAATGCGAAAAGAGGATTTTAATGTATTGGGAGTTTTTATTGCTCAGAAGTCATTTTTGAGCTTCTAAGCACGGAGGCTTAGTAGCGCTTCTGTGAACAGTAACCCACTAGTTATTGGCAACCTAAGGCAAATGAAGAGAATGCCAAGCCAACATATGCTGAAAACCTTCTTTTTTTCTTTAAAGGTGTTTCTAACATCTTAAATGAAAATGTTTTTGCAATGCAAAGTTACTACAGTGAGTTACTAGTTTTATGATCATAAACTTACGTTTGAGCTTCTAGGCATAATAACGCTCAGTTTAGCGCTTCTGTGAACAGAAACACTCTGTTAGTGCAACTAAGCAAATGCAAGGAAAGAAAGCGCACAAGTGCTGAAATACTTCTTTCTCTTTTAGAGTATGATGGTTTGTACAAAGTTAAGACTAAAGCTTGCCCACATTAAAGGTGCTTCTAACATCTTAAATAAAAGGTTTTTTCAATGCAGAAAACAGATTTCAGCGAGTTACTAGTTTTATGATCATGAACTTATGTTTGAGCTTCTAAAGCATAAAACGCTCAGTTGAGTCGCTTCTGTGAACAGAAACACAGTGAGTTAATAGTGTTATGATCATGAACTTATGTTTGAGCTCCTAGGCATAAAGCGCTCAGTTTAGCGCTTCTGTGAACAGAAACACTCTCTTAGTGCAACTAAGCAAATGCACAGAAAGAAAGACCACAAGTGCTGAAATCCTTCTGTCTCTGTTAGAGTATGATGGTTTGTACAAAATTAAGACTAAAGCTTGCCCACATTAAAGGTGTTTCTAACATCTTAAATGAAATGTTTTTGCAATGCAGAAAACAGATTTCAGTGAGTTACTAGTTTTATGATCATGAACTTATGTTTGAGCTTCTAAGCATTAAACGCTCAGTTTAGCGCTTCTGTGAACAGAAACACTCTCTTAGTGCAACTAAGCAAATGAACAGAAAGAAAGCACTCAAGTGCTGAAATCCTTCTTTCTCTGTTAGAGTATGATGGTTTGTACAAAGTTAAGACTAAAGCTAAAGCTTGCCCACATTACAGGTGTTTCTAACATCTTAAATGAAATGTTTTTGCAATGCAGAAAACAGATTTCAGTGAGTTACTAGTTTTATGATCATGAACTTATGTTTGAGCTTCCTAAGCATAAAACGCTCAGTTTAGCGCTGCTGTGAACAGAAACACTCTGTTAGTGCAACTAAGCAAATGAACAGAAAGAAAGCACAAGTGCTGAAAAACCTTCTTTCTCTGTCAGAGTATGATGGTTTGTACAAAGTTAAGACTAAAGCTTGCCCACATTAAAGGTGTTTCTAACATCTTAAATGATATGTTTTTGCAATGCAGAACACAGATTTCAGTGAGTTACTAGTTTTATGATCATGAACTCATGTTTGATCGTGTAGGCATAAAACGCTCAGTTTAGCGCTTCTGTGAACAGAAACACTCTGTTAGTGCAACTAAGCAAATGCACAGAAAGAAAGCCCACAAGTGCTGAAAACCTTCTTTCTCTGTCTGAGTATGATGGTTTGTACAAAAGTTAAGACTAAAGCTTGCCCACATTAAAGGTGTTTCTAACATCTTAAATGAAATGTTTTTGCAATGCAGAAAACAGATTTTTTGACCCTTTCAAGTTTTTGTGATGATGGGCTTTTTTTTTTCTTTCCCCCCAACAAAACAAGGACTACACACTGTCCCCCAACAACACCACTCTGTAAGTGGCAACCTAAGGCAAATGAAAACAGAAAGAAAGGCCACAAGTCCAAACAAACGGGGGCCGCTTCTTGCAGACACACACACCCGGGTTCGTCACAGAAGTATAAAACGCTTGCTCTCACATTAAAGAACAGTTGTGTGGTGCTTCTTTCTAACACTTAAATGAAATGTTATTGCTATGCAGAAACCACCCCTTTCAGTGATCTTATCTAGTGCAAACCAGATGAAAACACAAAAAAGGGGGGGGGGGGGGGGAAAACAAAAACCCAAAAAAAACGGACCCAAAACTGATGAACCACAAACAAACAAAAGGTTGTTGGGGAAAAAACCAAACCCTTTGAACAGCAAATAACGATCCCCCTTTTTTCCCCTTTGACAACATTCTTTTTTTCTTCTTTGTTAGAGTATGATGGTTGGGTACAAAGTTAAGAACTAGCTTGCCCACATTTAAAGGGTGTGTCAACATCTTAAATAAAATGTTTTTTTTTTTCAATGCAGAAAACAGATTTCAGTGAGTTACTAGTTTGATGATCATGAAACTTATGTTTGAGCTTCTAAGCATAAAAACGCTCAGTTTAGCGCTTCTGTGAACAGGAAACACTCTGTTAGTGCAACTAAGCAAATGCACAGAAAGAAAGCGCACAAAGTGCTGAAAACTTCTTTCTCTGTT
>NC_056578.1:34643218-34684976 GCF_018340385.1 Cyprinus carpio
ATTTGCAAAAACATATCATTTAAGATGTTAGAAACACCTTTACTGTGGGCAAGCTTTAGTCTTAATTTTGTACAAGCCACCATACTCTAACAGAGAAAGTAGGTTTTCAGCAACTGTGGGCTTTCTTTCTGTGCGTTTGCTTAGTTGCACTAACAGAGTGTTTCTGTTCACAGAAGTGCTAAACTGAGCGTTTTATGCCTAGAAGCTGAAACATAAGTTCATGATCATAAAACTAGTAACTCACTGAAATCTGTTTTCTGCATTGCAAAAACATATCATTTAAGATGTTAGAAACACCTTTAATGTGGGCAAGCTTTAGTCTTAACTTTGTACAAACCATCATACTCTAACAGAGAAAGTAGGTTTTCAGCACTTGTGAACTTTTTTTCTGTGCATTTGCTTAGTTGCACTAACAGAGTGTTTCTGTTCACAGAAGCACCAAACTGAGAGTTTTATGCTTAGAAGCTCAAACATAAGTTCATGATCAAAAAACTAGTAATTCACTGAATTCTGTTTTCTGCATTGCAAAAACATATCATTTAAGATGTTAGAAACACCTTTAATGTGGGCAAGCTTTAGTCTTAACTTTGTATAAACCATCATACTCTGACAGAGAAAGTAGGTTTTCAGCACTTGTGGGCTTTTTTTCTGTGCATTTGCTTAGTTGCAATAATAGAGTGTTTCTGTTCACAGAAGCGCCAAACTGAGAGTTTTATGCTTAGAAGCTCAAACATAAGTTCATGATCATAAATCTAGTAACTCACTGAAATCTGTTTTGTGCATTGCAAAAACATATAATTTAAGATGTTAGAAACACCTTTAATGTGGGCAAGCTTTAGTCTTAATTTTGTACAAGCCACCATATTCTAACAGAGAAAGTAGGTTTTCAGCACTTGTGGACTTTTTTTCTGTGCATTTGCTTAGTTGCACTAACAGAGTGTTTCTGTTCACAGAAGCGCTAAACTGAGCGTTTTATGGTTAGAAGCTCAAACATAAGTTCATGATCATGAAACTAGTAACTCACTGAAATCTGTTTTCTGCATTAAAAACATATCATTTAAGATGTTAGAAACACCTTTAATGTGGGCAAGCTTTAGTCTTAACTTTGTACAAACCATCATACTCTAACAGAGAAAGTAGGTTTTCAGCACTTGTGGACTTTTTTTCTGTGCATTTGCTTAGTTGCACTAACAGAGTGTTTCTGTTCACAGAAGCGCCAATCTGAGAGTTTTATGCTTAGAAGCTCAAACATGAGTTCATGTTCATAAAACTAGTAACTCAGTGAAATCTGTTTTCTGCATTGCAAGAACAGTTTCATTTAAGATGTTAGAAACACCTTTAATGTGGGCAAGCTTTAGTCTTAACTTTGTACAAACCATCATACTCTAACAGAGATAGAAGGTTTTCAGCACTTGTGGGCTTTCTTCCTTTGCATTTGCTTAGTTGCACTAAGAGAGTGTTTCTGTTCACAGAAGCGCCAAACTGAGCGTTTTATGCTTAGAAGCTCAAACATAAGTTCATGATCATAAAACTAGTAACTCACTGAAATCTGTTTTCTGCATTGCAAAAACATATCATTTAAGATTTTAGAAACACCTTTAATGTGGGCAAGCTTTAGTCTTAATTTTGTACAAGCCACCATACTCTAACAGAGAAAGAAGTATTTCAGCACTTGTGCGCTTTCTTTCTGTGCATTTGCTTAGTTGCACTAACAGAGTGTTTCTGTTGACAGAAGCGCCAAACTGAGCGTTTTATGCTTAGAAGCTCAAACATAAGTTCATGATCATCAAATTAGTAACTCACTGAAATCTGTTTTCTGCATTGAAAAAAAAACATTTTATTTAAGATGTTAAAAACACCTTTAATGTGGGCAAGCTTTAGTCTTAACTTTGTACAAACCATCATACTCTAACAGAGAAAGAAGTGTTTCAGCACTTGTGCGCTGTCTTTCTGTGCATTTGCTTAGTTACACTAACAGAGTGTTTCTGTTCACAGAAGCGCCAAACTGAGAGTTTTATGCTTAGAAGCTCAAACATAAGTTCATGATCATAAAACTAGTAACTCACTGAAATCTGTTTTCTGCGTTGCAAAAACATATCATTTAAGATGTTAGAAACACCTTTAATGTGGGCAAGCTTTAGTCTTAATTTTGTACAAGCCACCATACTCTAACAGAGAAAGTAGGTTTTCAGCAACTGTGGGCTTTCTTTCTGTGCATTTGCTTAGTTGCACTAACAGAGTGTTTCTGTTCACAGAAGCGCTAAACTGAGCGTTTTATGGCTAGAAGCTCAAACATAAGTTCATGATCATAAAACTAGTAACTCACTGAAATCTGTTTTCTGCATTGCAAAAACATATCATTTAAGATGTTAGAAACACCTATATTGTGGGCAAGCTTTAGTCTTAACTTTGTACAAACCATCATACTCTAACAGAGAAAGAAGGTTTTCAGCACTTGTGGGCTTTCTTTCTTTGCATTTGCTTAGTTGCACTAACAGAGTGTTTCTGTTCACAGAAGCGCCAAACTGAGCGTTTTATGCCTAGAAGCTCAAACATACGTTCATGGTCATAAAACTAGTAACTCACTGAAATCTGTTTTCTGCATTGCAAAAATATTTCATTTAAGATGTTAGAAACACCTTTAATGTGGGAAAGCTTTAGTCTTAACTTTGTGCAAACTATCATACTCTAACAGAGAAAGTAGGTTTTCAGCACTTGTGGGCTTTCTTTCTGTGCATTTGCTTAGTTGCACTAACAGAGTGTTTCTGTTCACAGAAGCGCTAACCTGAGCATTTTATGCTTAGAACCTCAAACATAAGTTCATGGTCATAAAACTAGTAACTCACTGAAATCTGTTTTCTGCATTGCAAAAACATATCATTTAAGATGTTAGAAACATCTTTATTTTGGGCAAGCTTTAGTCTTAATTTTGTAAAAGCCACCATACTCTAACAGAGAAAGTAGGTTTTCAGCAACTGTGGGCTTTCTTTCTGTGCATTTGCTTAGTTGCACTAATAGAGTGTTTCTGTTCACAGAAGCGCTAAACTGAGCGCTTTATGCCTAGGAGCTCAAACATAAGTTCATGATCATAACACTATTAACTCACTGAAATCTGTTTTCTGCATTGCAAAAACATATCATTTAAGATGTTAGAAACACCTTTAATGTGGGCAAGCTTTAGTCTTAACTTTGTACAAACCATCATACTCTAACAGAGAAAGAAGGTTTTCAGCACTTGTGGGCTTTCTTTCTTTGCATTTGCTTAGTTGCACTAACAGAGTGTTTCTGTTCACAGAAGCGCTAAACTGAGCGTTTTATGCTTAGAAGCGCAAACATAAGTTCATGATCATAAAACTAGTAACTCGCTGAAATCTGTTTTCTGCATTGCAAAAACCTTTCATTTAAGATGTTAGAAACACATTTAAAGTGGGCAAGCTTTAGTCTTAACTTTGTACAAACCATCATACTCTAAATGAGAAAGAAGTATTTCAGCACTTGTGCGCTTTCTTTCCTTGCATTTGCTTAGTTGCACTAACAGAGTGTTTCTGTTCACAGAAGCGCTAAACTGAGCGTTTTATGCCTCGAAGCTCAAACATAAGTTTATGATCATAAAACTAGTAACTTACTGTAGTAACTTTGCATTGCAAAAACATTTCATTTAAGATGTTAGAAACACCTTTAAAGAAAAAGAAGGTTTTCAGCATATGTTGGCTTGCATTCTCTTCATTTGCTTAGTTGCAATAACATAGTGTTACTGTTCACAGAAGCGCTAAGCTAAGCCTCCTGTGCTTAGAAGCTCAAAAAATGACTTCATGAGCATAAAACTCCCAATACATTAAAATCCGTCTTTCTGCATTGCAAAAAAAAAAAAAAAAAGAAAGAAAGAAAAAAAATAATTTCATGTGTCAGAAACATCTTTGATGTGGGCAAGATTTATTCTTAACATTGCATAAACCAACTTCTTTTACAGAGAAAGAAGGTTTTCAGCATATGTGGGCTTTCATTCTCTTTAGTTGCTTAGCTGCACTAACATAGTGCTACTGTTCACAGAAGCACTTAACTAAGCCTTCTGAGCTTAGAAGCTCTAATTTAACTTCATGAGAATATAGCTCCTAACACAAATAAACTCTGTCTTTCTGTATTGCAAATAAGATTTAATAAAATGTGTCAGAAACATCTTTGATGTGGGCAAGCTTTATTCTTAACATTGCATAAACCAACTTTCTCTTACAGAGAAAGAAGGTTTTGAGCATATGTTGGCTTGCATTTTCTTAATTTGCTTATTTGCAATAACATAGTGTTACTGTTCACAGAAGCACTAAACTAAGCCTTCTGAGCTTAGAAGCTCTAACTTACCTTCATGAGAATAAAGCTCCTAACACAAATAAACTCTGTCTTTCTGCATTGCACATAAGATTTCATATCATGTGTCAGAAACATCTTTGATGTGGGCAAGCTTTATTCTTAACATTGCATAAATCAACTTTCTCTTACAGAGCAAGAAGGTTTTCAGCATATGTGGGCTTTCATTCTCTTCAGTTGCTTAGCTGCACTAACATAGTGCTACTGTTCACAGAAGCACTAAACTAAGCCTTCTGAGCTTAGAAGCTTTAACATTACTTCATGAGCATAAAACTCCAAACACTTTAAACTTTGTCTTTCTGCATTGCAGATAAGATTTCATATCATGTTTTAGAAAGAACTTTGAAGTGGGCAAGCTTGAGTCTTAACATTGCATGAACCAACTTTCTCTTACAGAGCAAGAAGGTTTTCAGTATATTTGTGCTTGCATTTGCTTAGCTGCACTAACATAGTGCTACTGTTCACAGAAGCACTAAACTAAGCCTCCTGAGTTTATAAGCTCTAACATGTTTTAGCACACTACACATGCTTGTAGCATATTGCTACCATGATTAGCAAGTTACTAGCATGTTTCTAACATGGTTAACATGTTGGCATGATTAGCAAGTTACTAGCATGTTTCTAGCATGATTAGTGTGTCACTAGCATATTTTATCATGATTAGCAAGTTACTAACATGTTTGTTGGCATAATTAACATGATACTAGCATGGTGTTAACATTTTGTTAGCATGATTAACAAGTCACTTGCCTGTTTCTAACATGATTAGCATGTTACTAGCATGTTGTTCACATGATTAGCATGTTACTAGCATGGTGTTACCATTTTGTTGGCATGAGTAGCAATTTACTAGCATGTTTCTAGCATGTTACTAGCATTTTGTTAGCATGATTGGCAAATTACTAGCATGTTGTCAACATGATTAACAAGTTACTAACATGTTGCTTGCATGATTCTAGCATGATTAGAATGTTACTAGCATAATGTTACCATGTTTCTAACTTGTTTAACAAGTTGCTAGCATGTTTCTAGCATGATTAGCAAGTTACTTACATTTTGTTAACAAGTTTCTAGCATGATTAACAAGTTACTAGCATGATTACCAAGTTACTAGCATGTTGTTAACATGATTAGCTAGTTTATATAAAGTTACTAGCATTTTGTTAGCATGATTGGCAAGTTACTAACCTGTTGTTAACATGATTAACAAGTTACTAGCATGTTGCTAGCATGATTTTAGCATGATTAGCATGTTACTATCATTATTTTAACATGTTACTAGCATAATGTTACCATGTTTCTAACATGTTTAACAAGTTGCTAGCATGTTTCTAGCATGATTATCAAGTTACTAGCATGTTGTTAACACGTTTCTAACATGATTAACAAGTTACTAGCATGTTGTTAACATGATTAGCACGTTAATATCATGAAAAAAAATAGTTTGGAAACCATTTATATCCTTTATTTCAAGCTCAGATTTCAGTAATATAATGGAGGGAGATAGAAATCAGATTCTTTTATCACCCTCAGCCACAGTTTATTATTAAGCCATCAGCCCTTACCCCAAATTGCATCTTTTTATTTTATTTTTTTATTTGTATCCCAGGTATGTATGACTAGTACTCCCAAATTATATTATTGTTTAGTGTTTTCAACTGACCTGTGCCCCTCCCCCCCCTTTTCCTTGTTGTTGTTATGATTATTATTTCTTTCTCTCTTGTATTGTGTTAGTTGCTTCTTTTAGTATTATTAATATGTAGCCTAAATAAGAGATTTGATTAAATTTTACTGTATTATACTGACATAATTAAAAAAAATATTTTTAATACGACTGACTTTGTCACTTATCTGATGTGAATTTAATAAAAACCTTGTAAGTTACTAATTATAACACTTTCATTGTACAGAAAGAGAGCAAAGAACATTTTCACTGACTTCAGTCTAGCCAGAGTTCAAGCACAAAAACTCCAATTATAATCACTGTGAAATTAATCTCTTACTTACATCATTCGCACATCTGCAATCATCTGAACGCCTCTGATTGGTCATTGCATTCATAAGCTCAACAGAATCATGTGTGATTGGTTTTAATGGACAGCGCTGTAAAAACGCGTCTGTCTATGGCTCAGCAGCAGCCGGCAAGTGCAGATTTGAATTTACCAGCTGGTGATGTGCCGCATTAAGCAATCTAATCATATCAAATATCATTCTACTATTTTTTTCCCCTTTGGAAGCTGCATTCAAAATCCACTTGGCTCAAAAATCTGAGGGGGAACGTGCCAACATGAACTTCCCTAAAACAAGAAGATACCTAGTCTATGCTAATTATATGTTAGGCTATGCTAATTTTATATATATATATATATATATATATATATATATATATATATGTTTATTATAAACATCTAGAGACATCATGATCAACATCCAGAAACTGAATTATTTTGACATGTAGCGGGCATAAAATGTCCTTAAAATAAGCTGGTTATGGCAGAATGTTGAGTTACAAAACAAATAGGCCTAAGCTGTTTTTGACATTTCGATGATGTCACAAAAAACAAAAACAAACAAGGAACCCGGCTGAAGTCGCAATTTTCTTGACTTTCCCAGTATTGACCTGATTTGTGCTCGTGTGGATTGATATTAAGGTCTGTTTGCACTTTCTAATGGCAGAAAATAATTTTCTGAACTGAATGATGAGAATCAGCAAGTGTTCCTCTGCCGAAAGAAAAATCCAGAGAAGTAGTCTCTACCCGGGGGCAAACGTCATTTTTGATTGATGACTTTGAACTTTTAACCTCCTAATCATATTCATATGTAACCTTTGACATCATAATGATGTCCATATATGAAAATCGGCAAAGTCAACCTTTGAGCTCCGGTGAGGAAATATGTTGTTTGAACAGATGTTCGAATGTGTCCAGCGGTGGCAAAACCATAAATGAAGTCCTGAGGAATGTTTTTGTAGATTTTACGGACAGTTCCCACATCCGGACTCATCTGCGGTCTGGATGCTTGGGTGTCCTCTCTCTCTCTCTCTCTCTCTCTCTCTCTCTCTCTCTCTCTCTCTGTCGGAGTGCATGCTGGGAGTGGAAAGAGTGTGGTGAGAGTGAGTGCGTTTGTAGCTGTGTGCTAAAAACTTTTCTATTTTCTATCTTTTTTTGCGTGTGTGTGTTTGTCTTTTATGTGTTGAATTGTTTGGCTGTTTAGGATTTAGGGGTGTTTTGCGTCTGCAACCAGCGCTGCTGGGAGGCATGACGAACCAAAACACAATGAGTTTTGATAATTTAACCCGCCACCATGGAGTGAAGGTGGAGTCTAAAATCAATGTGGAGCAGTGTTGTTTAGCGGTGGGAGAGATTGTGGGACATGAGCATATTGTTTCCGCATCGCGGATGAACAGTGCAGTTGTTCTTTTTTTAAAATCAGTTGAGAAAGCAAATGAAGCTGTACAAAGCGGCATAGTGTTGAATGGTTCAATCGTGCCGGTTTTGCCTTTGAGTAGCCCGTCTAAAAAGGTTATACTGTCCAACATACCTCCGTTTATTAAAGATGAAGTATTGAAACAGGAATTATCTCGTTATGGAATACTGGTTTCTCCTATCAAAAAAATCCCTCTTGGGTGCAAGTCACCATTGGTAAAACATCTAATCTCGTTTAGAAGACACGTTTCCATGGTGCTAAAAAATGGAACTGATGAGATCGATTTGATTTTCAATTTCAAAATTGATGGTTTCGACTACACAATCTTTGAAACATCTGATACTACAATTAAGTGTTTTAATTGCGGTAAAATCGGACATCTCGTTCGTGATTTTCCTAATAAAAAGGACATTACAGGTACGAGCACAAACTCAGAACAAGCAGATTCTGCTCTGGTTGAGATCGTGAGTGACACGGTGACTGCCGGTGCGTCTGCGGTGGAAGCCGCTGAACACGAGCCGATTGCAGTTGTAGCTGCGGAGTTTGAATATGATAAAACAGAGATGTCTAACAAAAATGATACTCTTCTGATGTCTAATGAGCAGTCTGAACATCTTGAAAATGTTTGTGTGGCAGTGGCAGACGCTGATGAAATGGATGTCGAGGACGATGATGTTGATTTTGAGGAAGTAGAATCTGTCTTTAAAATCCCAGTTAAAAGAAAGAAAAAAAGCTGTGGAAAGGCTATCAGGCAAGTTAAGAAAGTTGATGGTGGTAGTGAGAATGTGGGTTCAGACAGTGATAGAGATTCCTCTGATTCAAATATGTCTCAGTGTTCTAATCTGTCGTTTAGTTCTCAAAATAAAAACTTGATTTGCTTGTATAGAGCTGAGGACATTAGCAGATTTCTGCAAGATACAAAGGGAATGAAAGGAGTGCAAGTTGAAGATTTTTTCCCTGATTGTAAACAGTTCATAAATGATGTAAGGTATCTAATGAAAGAAGGTGCTTTTCAAGATGTAGAGGTTTACCGTCTTAGGAAACTTGTGAACAAACTTAAAAAAAAAAAAAAAATTACCAAGGATGATGAGGCTGTTAACTTCTAAAAATCTGCCAAAAATAGTTTTTTTTGTCAACTTTTCTGTTTTTTTTTTTTTTTTTTTTGCTCTGGTCTCTAAAATAAATATGACAAATTTTTAAATCGGAACTTTAAATTTAAATGGTGCCAGAGACAGTCATAAAAGAATGATGTTATTTGAGTTTATTAGACAACAGCAAATTGATATTGTGTTTCTACAGGAAACACATAGTGATTTTAAAAATGAGACAGACTGGAGAAAAGAATCGGATGGACAATTTGTCTTAAGTCATAAATCCTCTATTAGTGGAGGAGTTGCTGTTTTATTTTCAAAACATTTTTTACCTTTATCTTGTGTAGTTGATTAAATAATTGGAATTTTAAAAATTAAAATAAATTTTGAGAAAACTACTATGCTGCTTATGAATTTATATGTACCTAATAAAGGATTAGAAAGAGTTATTTTTAAAAAAAAAAGGTAGATACTGTTTTGAAAGATTTAAATCCAGAAGAGTTGTTATTCATAGGTGGAGATTTTAATTGTACCGTTAATGATAAGTTGGATAGGAATCATATAGAACCACATATTGCTTCTCAGAAATCACTAACACAACTAATTGAAACTCACGATTTATGTGACGTATGGAGAAGTATGAATCAAGATGTCAGACAGTATACTTGGGCTCATAGCACTGAACATTCTATCTCTTTGGCATGACTTGACAGAATATATAGTGTTCAGTATCAACGTAATCTTTTCAAATTTTGTAAAATTATTCCAGTGGGGTTTTCTGATCACAGTTTAGTTTTGTGCAGTGTTTTAAGTGTGTAAAGTTTAAGAGTGCATACTGGATCTTTAATACTTCATTGTTAAGTGATAAAAATGTATAGATGATTTTAGTTTTTTTGGGGAAGTTTTTAAACAGCAAAAACATTATGTTTCTTTACAACAATGGTGGGTTTGTGGTAAAGTTCTTATAAAAGATTTTGATCTTCTTTTATATCAATGATTAAGGCTATGTACTGTAAAATTGAGAGTGTTCTTAAGATTAATGGTTTGAGTGCTCTATTCAGAGTTAAGAGAGAAGTTAGGCAGGGATGTGCCATGTCTGGTATGGTGTATTCCCTTGCCATTGAACCCTTACTTCAAAAGTTACGAGATCATTTAAAAGGTCTCGTTTTCCCTGCTTGTAATAATCCTTTATATCTTTGTGCCTATGCTGATTATGTTATTGTTTTTATAAATGGAAAGGATGATGTAGATAAGTTAGAAAAAATTGTTGATGATTTTAAATGTATTTCTTCTGCTAAAGTCAACTGGGGAAAAAGTGAAGCTCTATTAGAGGGGAAATTGGAATAGAGAGCTTCCCACTTTACCTGGAGGATTGTGTTGGAAAAGAGGAGGGTAAAAATATCTTGGGGTCTATCTGGGAAATGAGAGTTTCATAAAAAAAAAAATTGGGAAGGGTTATTTAAGAAAATAAAGGGTCGATTGGAAAAATGGAAATGGTTACTCCCTCAGATGTCATATAAAGGGCGTATTCTTGTTGTTAATAATCTTGTGGCATCTTCATTATGGCATAAATTTGCTTGTGTAGATCCTCCAAACGTACTCCTTACAAATATTCAAAGAGAACTGGTGAACTTTTTTTGGGACAATTATCATTGGACTCCTCAAAGCATGCTGTTTTTGCCCAAGGAGGAAGGAGGTCAAGGATTAGTAAATCTCAAAAGCAGAAGAGCCACCTACCATCTCCAGTATATACAGAAACTTTTAATTGGACCTTACTCGCTTGCATGGAGACCATTGGCATTAAGCATCTTGAGAATAGTGGGTAATATGGAAATGGACTTAACATTGTTTTTAATGGATCATAAAAAAATTAATTATACTGGAATTTCTGCTTTTTATCAAAGCTTGTTTAAAGTGTGTGGTCTTTTTAAAAATCAGTGGATGGAACCAGCAACTTCTCTCTATTGGTTGTTGGAAGAACCACTTATTTTTGGAGCTCGGTTTGATGTTTCTGGAGAAGATTTTCCTGGGTTAACAGATTTGTTATGGAAAAAAAAGTTTTTTAAACTAAAAAACATAAATGAATCAGGGTATGATTTACAAAGACCTGAACAAATTGCAACCCTTTTAGGGATTAGACCAGTACACTTTGCTAAGAGGTTTCTTGATAAATTGACTGAGATTTTAACTGATGAAGAGAAGATACTTTTAGAAGAGTTTGGTGCAGGGACTTTAATCCCTGACAGTAAAGATCTTTTTCCAGATATTGAAATTTCCCCTGCTATAGATGAGTCTTGTTTTACTAGCCCTCTGTTAAACCTGAGAATTAATAAACATATTGATTTTTGTACAGTAGAAGGAAAAATGCTGTATAAATGCATTCTGAAAGTTATTCATCAACGCAATTTAAGTATTAAAACAGACACAGTATGGAGAGAAAAATTAGGGATTAATTCTGAAATTAAGCCTGTTTGGAGAGCAATTTACAAACCACCATTAACGAAAAAAACCTGGTGATTTACAATGGCGAATTTTACATGGCGCTATTGCTGTGAATGCTTTGTATCTATTTTAAACCCCACTGTAAGTGACAAATGTCCCTTTTGTTTGGAACGAGAGACCATATTTCATTGTTTTATGGAATGTAATCGACTTAACCCCCTTTTTGACTTGTTTAAAGTTCTTTTTGATTTTTTTTTTTTTAATATTTGTTTTACAAAACAGGATTTTATTCTTGTTTTTTTATAGTCCAAAACAAAAGTCAAAATGTCATGCTATTAATTTTATTGTGGGACAAGCAAAATATGCTATCTATATTGCTAGGAGAAATATGATAGAGGAGAAGTCAGGTCAAGATGATGTTTTTATTTTTAAAAATATGGTAAAAGCAAGAATCCTTATTGATTTAAATTTTCATAGATTAATGAGTACAGTGGTGGAAAGTGGTTCAGTGGTGTTGTAATGCTCTATGTTCAGTTGTTGATGGAAAAATTGTGTTTATAATAGAGTTGATGTAATTTCCTTTTTATTATGTGTAAAGTGTTGTAATGTTTGAAGAACAATTGTCTTAATAAAGAGATTGTAAAAAAAATAAAAATCTCTATGGGTCTGTGAGAAAAACAAGCATGTGTTGATGAAGAATAAACAAAATAAACAATTTTAACAGATCGTGAAATTGTATCACAATGTTTGTGTGTGTGTGTTTGCATATAATCTGACGGCAGTATAAAAAGATTCTCAACATATTAATGAACTGAAAATAAATCAATAAAAAATATAAATTGTCTTACATATTTCAGGCTGACAGAGAAACGTCTCGGTTATGTATGGTAACCCTCGTTTCGTATCATCCTCTTCCTTGTTTTTTAGCAAAACAGCTCATATTACTTTGATGTATTTTAGATATAATAATCAAATTCGTGTGTAAACTAAATGAGCCAGTGGGCCATCCTCTGCTTAGAGACAGCATTCCCCTTCTGCCGGTCTTCGTAACAGACAAAGAGCTGGTCTGAGGTCCTGAAGCTTTGTGTCCGGTCTACGTAGCATCTCAATGCTCGGACGGGACAGAGCAAAGCCAGGGCTGGGTCTGCCTCCTCCAGGGGCAGCGCTTGCAGGTTCACCACTTGGTCTTTGAAGGGTGTAGTGGGGAACCTTGGGCATGTAGCCGGGCCGGGGCCTCAGGATTACCTGGGAGTCAGCCGGCCCAAACTCTAGGCATGTATCGTCGACCGAAATGTGTGCCTCTTGATGGAGGCCAGTGCAAGCAGGAGCAGAGTTTTCAATGAAAGAAACTGTGGCTTTAATGGGCCCTGCTGTAGTGGTTTCAGCACCAGTGTTAATTTCGTCAATGAAGACTAGGACAAAAAATATTCGTCAACAAACATTTTTTCTGTGACTAAGACGAGACGTTGACGAGCTAAACCTAATATATGATGATAAAAACTGTGACGAAATGTATGCAGCGTCTTCATATACAGCACGTGATCAGTTCTCAGTGCTCAAATACACACACAGTAGTCCAAATGTCTTTCTTGTAGAATATCTTACGTAAATACAGTTATGGATTAAGTGAATGTGAACAGGTGGGTGAAAACTGAACGTGTGTCAGTATTACATGCATGCCTTCCATCTTAAAGGGACAGCATTCCTTTTAAGTACCTATCCGTGTTGTTAATATTAACCAACAAAAGATGTTAAATAAATGTACATGTTAAGTAAATCTGTATCTAAAAAAATATTTTAATTTGTATCTCTTTCATATTTTTCTTATTGTGCTTCTTTTTTAAAAAAAATATAAATTATATATATTATCTATATTACATATGAACAACTATAATTTTTATAAGTTGCTCCCTTTTCACAACTGTTTAAAGGGATAGTTCACCCAAAAAAGAAAATTGTCATTTATTTAAGTTTTTCCAAATTCAATCCTTGATTCAAATTTCTCATAAGCTTAACGGATTTGGTCTAAAAAACAGAAGAATTAATGACTGTTTTTGTTTGAAAACTACATATAAAATAGCTACCAAAATAAATGTTGGTAACTGCAGTTTGACTTAAAATAATGACTAAAAGTAATGACTAAAAGTTGACAAAAATGCAATGACTTTTCGTCGACTAAAACTAGACTAAAACTATGAAAGACTCAAATGGGACTAAAATGTGACTAAGACTATTAGGCATTTTCGTCTCAAGATGAAGACTAAGACTAAATAAAAAATGCCTGTCAAAATTAACACTGTTCAGCACCAGAGTCAGGTCCCAAGAGGGTATGGAGGGGGGCCGGGAACGATTTAACCTCCTGGCCCCTCTAAGGAACCTGATGACGAGGTCATGCTTACCTAAAGACTTCTCATTCACAGGGTCATGGTACGCAGCAATAGCAGCAACCTGGACTTTGAGGGTGGAGTGAGAGAGCCTTTGCTCCAGCCCTTGCTGTAAAAAGGAAAGCACGACTGCAATCGGGCATCTTCAGGGGTCTTCTCGGCGAGAAGAACACCACTCGATGAAGAAGTTCCACTTCAAAGCGTAAGCATGTCTCGTAGACGGTGCTCTTGCCGAAGTGATAGTGTTCACTACCTCCTGGGGTAGGTCACCTAGAACCGCCGCGTTCCGTCCAGGGACCAGACATGGAGTTTCCAAAGGTCTGGACGTGGGTGCCAAACAGTGCCCTGTCTCTGAGTCAGTAGATCCTTCCTCAGAGGAATCAGCCAAGGAGTGGCTTTAGCGAGGAGCACTAGCTCAGGGACCCAGGTCCAAGTGGGCCAATACGGCGCCACTAGCAAGACTTGCCATTCTCCTGGGAGCATTGCTTGAGACAGCTTGTCGGTTGTACGGTTGAGCAGGCCCGGAATGTGAATGGCACAAAGTGACCTCAGAACCTTCCGACTCCAAAGGAGAAGGTGGCGGGCGAGTTGTGACATGCGACAGGAGCGCAGACCACCTTGTCGGTTGATGTATGCAATGGTCCGTTCGGACCAGCACATGCTTGCCTCGTAAGCGACCTTTGAGACAGTTCAAGGCAAGGTGCACTGCTAACAACTCTAGGCAATTGATGTGCCACTGCAGCTGCGGGCCCGTCCAAACCCCTGAGACTGCATGCCCGTTGTATGTGGCCCCCCAGCCGGTGGTTGAGGCATCCGTGTAAACCACAACATGTCTGGGGATCTGCTCTAGGGGCACCCCTGCCTGGAGAAATGCAAGATCTGACCACGGGGTGAGGGTTTGGCGACAGGCCGGTGTAACTTGGACCCGGTGAGTGCCACTCTTCCACGCCCACCTCGGGACTCGGCCATAAAGCCAGTGCTGGAGCACTCATATGTAACAGGCCGAGCATTGTAAGAACGTATTCAAGCAGGCTAGCACTGACCGCGCATGTTCCTCTGTGAGGCGAGCTGTCTGTTCGACCGAATCCAACTCCATACCGAGAAAAGATATCCTCTGCGTCGACGAGAGTTTGCTCTTTTCCCAGTTGACCCGAAGGCCCAACAGGCTGAGGTGCCAGAGCACCAAGTCCCTGTGCTCGCACAACTGATCCCGAGATTGTGCTAGTATCAGCCAATCGTCTAGATAGTTGAGAATGCGAACACCCTGCTCTCTGAGGGGAACAAGAGCTGCCTCTGTGACTTTCGTGAAGACACGGGGAGACAGAGCAAGCCCGAAGAGCAGGACCTTGTACTGATATGCCCGTCCTTCATACGCAAACCGCAGAAAAGGTCTGTGGCACGGAAGGATTGATACATGAAAGTACGCGTCCTTCAGGTCGATCGCTGCAAACCAATCTCGGGGACGGACGCACCCGAAGATGCGTTTCTGCATCAACATCTTGAACTTAGCCGCTGAAGGGCCCGGTTCAAAACTCGCAGATCCAAGATTGGTCGTAACCCACCGCCTTTCTTGGGTCCAATGAAGTAAGGGCTGTGAAACCCAATCCTCATATCGGCTGGAGGGACCGGCTCTATCGCAGAACAGGGGCATCGGACGCTTTCACTGTAGTGAAGTGGATACTTCTCAACTTGGGGGGACGCCGGGCAAACTGAATCGTTTGGTGTGACCCTCAAACCACTACTGCTGGAAGTGGTTCTCATCTGTCCGCCAGAATGAGCCCCAGATCGCAGCAGAGGCAGCGGGACTCCACCCCCTGGAGGTAGCGTGACGTCGAGAGTGATCGACTGACAGGGAACCATGTTTTCACAGTATTCAAGTCGGGTATCAAATGAAATGAATACAAACATTTGTCATGTTCAAACTTTAAATCAGTATTGTGCGCTCTCTCTTGCTCTCTCTCTCAGCGTTTCTCTATGGAGCCAGAAGGATCTCAATAATAATTGATGCAAAAGATGCGATCCACACATGCGTAACCCAATTCACATGCATGAGAAATAATTCAAGTGCAAGATGGATATATAAATTGGTGTGGTGGTGTGTTGGAGTGTTTGCTGATTTCTTTTTTTTTTTTTTGCATGTTTGTCACGCTTTAATGTTTCAGATCATCAAACTAATTTTAAATATTAGTAAAAGATAACACAAGTAAACACAACATGCAGTTTTTTTAAATGAAGGTTTTTGTTATTAAGGGAAAACAAAATCCAAAACGACATGGCCCTGTGTGAAAAAAGTGTTTACCCCCAAAACTTAATAACTGGTTGGGCCACCCTTAGCAGCAACAACTGCAATAAAGTGTTTGCGATAACTTGCAATGAGTCTGTTACAGCACTGTGGAGGAATTTTGGTCCACTCATCTATGCAGAATTGTTGTAATTCAGCCACATTGGAGGGTTTTCGAGCATGAACCTTTTTAAGGTCATGCCACAGCATCTCAATAGGATTCAGGTCAGGATTTTTGATTAGGCCACTCCAAAGTCTTCATTTTGTTTTTCTTCAGCCATTCAGAGGTGAACTTGCTGGTGTGTTTTGGATCATTGTCCTGCTGCAGAACCCAAGTTTGCTTCACCTTAAGGTCACAAACAGATGGCTGGATATTCTCCATCTGGATTTTTTGGTAAACAGCAGAATTCATGGTTCCATTTATCACAGTAAGTCTTCCAGGTCCTGAAGCAGCAAAACAGCCCCAGACCATCACACTACCACCACCATATTTTACTGTTGGTATGATGTGCATTTTCTGAAATGCGATGTTACTTTTACGCCAGATGTAATGGGACACACACCTTCTAAAAAATTTAACTTTTGTCTCGTCAGTCCACAGAGTATTTTCCCAAAAGTCTTGGGGATCATCAAGATGTTTTCTGGCAAAACTGAGACGAGCCTTTATGTTCTTTTTGCTCAGCAGAAGTTTTCATCTTGGAACTTTGCCATGCAGACCATTTTTGCCCAGTCTCTTTCCTATGGTGGAGTCATGAACACTGACCTTAACTGAGGTAAGTGAGGCCTGCAGTTCTTTGGATGTTGTTGTGGGGTCTTTTGTGACCTCTTGGATGAGTCATCGCTGTGCTCTTGGGGTATTTTGGTCGGCCAGCCACTCCTGGGAAGGTTCTCCACTGTTCCATGTTTTTGCCATTTGTGAATAATGGCTCTCACTGTGGTTCGCTGGAGTCCCAAAGCTTTAGAAATGGCTTTATAACCTTTTCCAGACTGATAGATCGCAGTTATTTTCTTTCTCATTTGTTTCTGAACTTCTTTGGATCTTGGCATGATGTCTAGCTTTTGAGGATCCTTTGGTCTACTTCACTTTGTCAGGCAGGTCCTATTTAAGAGATTTCTTGATTGTGAACAGGTGTGGCAGTAATCAGGCCTGGGTGTGGCTAGAGAAATTGAACTCAGGTGTGATAAACCACAGGTTTAACAAGGGGGCAAACACTTCTTCACACAGGGCCATGTAGTTTTGGATTTTGTTTCCCTTAATAATAAAAACCTTCATTTAAAAACTACATGTTGTGTTTACTTGTTATCTTTGACTAATAGTTAAATTTGTTTGATGATCTGAAACATTAAAGTGTGACAAACATGCAAAAAAATAAGAAATCAGGAAGGGGGCCAACACTTTTTCATACCACTGTATATATTCACAAAAACCAATTCACGTGTAGAAAATAAGAATATATATTCATAAAATACGTTTCACAAATGCAAAACACAATTCACATATGTACAACCGTGTACAAAATTTTTGAATGTTTAAAATTCACAAGTTTATCATGGGCTGTAAATGTGTATCGCCTTAGATTTGTGTGTGTATTTTTGAGACTTTCCTGGCAGCGAACTCCTCCAACGCGGGACACTCATACTCATACAATTCAGCAGAGGTATGTGCAGTTGATCATTTTATTTCAGTTAACTAGCCAAGTAAAGGTTTATCGTTTTATTTTTGCATGTTTACTTAAAACTTGGAAGTAAAATCGGTCGTTTAGACACTTGATAATGTGAACAATGTAAGCCAGCGGCTGCTATGAATACAGAGAGTGTTGCCAAAAATGCAGCTGTGTTGTGTACTGCAGTAAAGTTGGTTTTATATTCACACATTCGGACTTCCTCATTCAATAACTTTCTAATTTAATGTGCAATAAAGTAATTTTTTGCTAATTCTATTCAGCAACATGATTCTTAACTTCTACATTTTTCACAATCGTTTAAAATGGCCAAGTATTTTTTTAATGGCATACTTATTGAAGAACTTCTAGATAGGGACCATCTAAAAAGTTTTTTTTTTTTTTTTTTCATTGTGCGCAAACAGCCAACTACATTTTAGCCAACTACAGATGTGCCAGCAAATATCACTCACATTATATCTTCTAATGCTATAGATTTTCCTTTAGCAACAATAAAAATTGCATTATAATTATTGTTTGAAAAGATGTTTAGGAAATGAAAAAAATTAACATGTAGCCTACATGAACTGTAATTTGGTAACATTCCAGATAAGTGGAAAATCACATGTAATCTCCTGCACTTTATTGTACAACTGTTTTTATTTATTTATTTACCTCAAAATTAACAAGAACTGTGTTGGTGTGTTGGTTTTAACAATGACATATGATTTATTTCAATAGGTTTTGAAAGCATGGGCTGACTGCTCCAAAGCAAGTTGGAACATCTTGTCTGGACCCTACAGAACATGCTACAGCCCATGTCTTGCTGTTTTAATCAACTCTGTTTTTCTGGTTTTAAGTGTGATGACATAACAGTGTGTTCTCCGGTTGCTGAATGAAAAAAATGGCTAAACTTTTATGTTTCCCTGTTCTATGACTTAGTTTATTAGTTAAGTTTAATATTAAACTTTCACAATATTACAATTCAAGTGCATCGAATCATGTTTATAGTCCTACAGAAATATCACTGTCCATGGTACTGAATCCATCACATTACTGACAAGTTCCCTTATCAAAAGCTACACTCGATGCTGCGCTCAATAGCGCTAATGAGAACATTCTTTGTTCGACCGGTTGTGAAGCATGTGTGTCAAACACGCCAAGAATTGGCTAAAATAACCTCGGTAGGTGACGTCCTTGATTACGTGCACCTGCAGGTTATAAATAGACGTAAAACGGACACATCTTCAGGTTTTTTTTGTCTTCAGAGACCGCATTGTGTGTGTGTGTGTCACGCTGCTGAAAGCATTATAGTTTAAAAGGAAGCATGTTGAGAGTTAAAAAAAAAAAAAAGAAGAAGAACAGTTTTAAACAACTTATTTTCTTGCTGATTCTATAAGAGATGCGTGCCTCACTCTCTATGGCCGATCTCTGAGGAGAAATCGCATGTTTTTGTTTGGAAGAAAAGCAGGCTGCTGTCGCGTTCTAGAGTGGCAGATGTGAGCACCGCGGTTCACTTCCTATCCGCGCTGGGCTCTTTTCTCTGAGGAGGAACGAGCTGCTTCCCGCTCATTAAGATCGCGCTTTGATCTGGCTGAGGATTAAAGTACCGGGCAAAATCCCCCTCTCTCATGTTCTCGCCAGATCGGAAGGTTCTCGCGCCCACCTCCGAAGCGTGCCCAGGCACTTCTTCTGATTGGGCAGAGGCTCCTGTAGCTCTTGCTTCTGTTTGTAATGGATATTGAGAGTGCTCTCTCCTAGCGCTCCTCTCGCGATTATAAGCACATGAGGAGTTACTAGGTGGTGACTCGTGTAGCGACCAGATAAAAGCCTTGAAATGAGGTTTTGTACATATTGATTTCCTAGGTGAGAGAGACGCTAGCAGGCTATCTCTCCCCTATAGGAGCAACATCGGTTAATAAATAAATAAATAAATAAATAAATAAAATAAAAAAATAATAAATAAAAATGAATTAAATAAAATATATATAAAATATATATACAAAGACAGCAATTGCTCCCTGCCAAGCTATGTAGCAACATCTACACTTGGATGGAACGCATTTTCATGCTGTGGGTCAGACTAGTGCTGCCCTGCACACCACGGGTTCTGCAGGCACATCAGGCTGATCTCCTTAAAGATCTGAGCGCCAGAAGGAGACTTTTAATACGTTTCTCACTCACAGTGCTCAAGTGTTGGGGCTGTCAAAGAAAAAAAAAAAAATCTGGCTCCTCTGGGGCAGGAGGCTCAAAGAAAGAGTGTGGCGAGTTGTGCGCCCCCTCGTAAGACTGGGGAGCAGCATGTAGCACTTGGCAGCCGCAGATGGAGTTGGACCAAAGTAGGGTCATTACGACCAAAGCAAGGGCCTTAAGCTGTGCCCAGGACAAAGGGTGTGTCCCCTCAGGGAGGGCCATGGAAAATTCCAACAGAAGTGTAGGGCTCCTTCCTGGCACCCTTAGGGGATCACTGAACAACCTCCGCCACCACCGGTGTTTCGGAGGGCAGTGGCCTCCAATGAATTGTTACATGCTCTGTTGTCTCCTGCCACGTACCAGGACACCAGACATCTAACATCCCCCCCCCCCAAACAAACAAAGTGTCAAAATTAGTGCCCTTTTCGGAGAAGCTGGCAGCGTGGAAGCTACTGCCAAATATCTCCCCATGAGTGCAAAGGACTGTAACGAAAGGTTACTGGATTCAGTTTGCATATCGTCCTCCGCGTTTCAACGGCGTGGTCTCCACTTCTGTGAAACCGGAACGTGCATATCTGTTGACACAGGAATTGTAGACTCGGTTGGTCGAAGGGGCCATAGAATGTGTTCCCTTGCCAGACAGAGAGTCAGGCTATTACAGTCGGTATTTCTTGATTCCCAAGAAAGACGGGGGGCTGCGTCCAATCTTAGATCTTCGCGGGTTGAACCGCTGCCTCAGAACATACAAGTTCAACAGGCTGACAATCAAAATGATTGTTTCTCAGATCCAATCGGAGGATTGGTTTGTGACAATTGATCTAAAGGACACGCATTTTCATATAAAAATATTGCCACAACTCAGGAGGTTCCTGAGGTTCGCTTTCAGGGGGCGAAGCTTACCAGTATCAGGTTCTTCCATTCGGCCTAGACTTGTCATCCCGCACTTACACAAAATCCATGGATGTACTTCTGGCTCCTCTACGACTCCAGAGCAATCCACATTTTAAATTATATGAACGACTGGCTGATTCTGACCCAGTCTCAAGAGCTTGCGCTTCGACATCAGGATGTCGTCCTAGCTCATCTCGAATATCTGGGGTTGAGACTCAACGCCAAAAAAAGCGTTCTCTCTCCTGCTCAGAGGACAACGTATTTGGGGGTGGTATAGGATCCGATCACAATGCGGGCACAGCTGTCTCCTGCACGTGTCGAATCCATTCTAACCACCCTAAAGAACATCAAGCTAGTCCAGAAAGTCACGGTTCATCACTTTCAGAAAAGTTTTAGGTCTCATGGCAGCTGCATCCATGGTGATACCTTTGGGCCTCCTGCACATGAGATTGTTTCAGTTGTGGCTCAGAGCCAGGGGATTTCATCCGAGGGCCAATCCCCAGAGGCAAATAAGGGTTACGCGCCAGGGGCTTCGTACCCTATCTATGTGGTTCAGACCCCGGTTTCTGACTTTGGGTCCCACTCTAGGTCCGTGTTGTCATCGCGAGATGCTAATGACAGACGTTTCCCTGATGGGCTGGGGAGTGGCCTTAGATGGCCGTCCAGCCCAGGGGATCTGGAGAGGTCATCTTCTCGAATTGGCACATCAATTGCCTCGAAATGAAGACTGTATTTCTGGCCCTGAAATACTTCCTCCAGTAGTTAAGAGGCTACCATGTCCTAGTGCGGGTGGATAAACACATCTGTAGTCTCTTACATAGATCGCCAGGGCAGACTGCGGTAGCGCCGCTTGAACGAGTTAGCGCAGCAGGTTCTGCTTTGAGCACAGGACAGGTTCCTGTCCCTCAGGGCGATTTACATTCCTGGGCATATGAATGTGGGAGCACACTTGCTGTCCAGACAAGCTGTGAAACACGGGGAATGGAAATTCCACCCCAAAGTAGTCAGTCAATCTGGGATTGCTCTGCTCCCGGGAGTCCTAGCCAGGGTCCGTCGACAGGGGTCTCGCCTCTTACTGATAGTGCCCCATTGGCCGACCAGCAATTTATATAAAATTTCAGTCATATATGATACAAACTGTCATGAATGTTCTCAACTTTAAGTTGGTTCAGAATGAGTCTCTACCAAAAGCTCTTGATGTATTTATCCCAAAAGACATCCTGTTTAATGTCATGTTCTATCCTGTTTGATGTGAAGTCTCTTTAATAATATGATGGGTTCAGTACAATGGACAGTTCTTCAAGAATGAAAACATCAATCAATGCAAATAGATTATGACATTTTGAAATTTCAATGCTAAATCAAAAGAAAATACATTACAGGATGTAAAAGATAATATCCATTTTGTTTATTCAACACCTGGAGAGCACTGTTATTGGATTGATCCCAAGTCTTTATTACACTAATATATATATATATATATATATATATATATATATATATATATATATATATATATATATATATATATATATATGTATAAAAAAAAATAAACAAGAAAGCATGTTCTGTGGTTTGTTCTGTAAAGTCCTATTTGTTTTAAAGCACTTCAGCCATACTATACTATAAAAAGCTATTGAACTGGATGATATGCACTGAAAAAAATCTACACAGCACACTGCTAGTAGAAACTGGGCATCTGAATAAAATATTTCTTCATTGAAAAATTCTTAAAGCTATTGAATTGGTTAATATGTCATTGAAGAAACCAAAACAAAATGTCACTAGAAATTTCTGAGTAAAAAATTATTTTAAACCCAGTTAGGCTTATTATTTGTATGTTCTACACCCTAAAGATATCAAGATTTTTGTGTTTCATTAGTGTTTAGTGTGGTACATAAATACACTGTTATGTTACTTGAGAGTGTATTGCATTAAAAAAACAACTTAGCAAAGTGTGGTACATAAATACACTGTTATGTTACTTGAGAGTGTATTGCATTAAAAAAACAACTTAGCAAAAATCAAAACTTAGCCAATGCAGCCATATATAGCTCATTGGAGATACATGTAAAAACAGATCGATTCTGAAATAGCTGCTATCCCTAGAATGTACAAGAGCTCAAATTCATGAACCTAATTACATTTGATTATGCTAATTTTATGAAGAACTATCTGTACTGTTGATGCTGTCTGTCTGCATAGTGCTGCTTTTACAAAGTGTCTCTAAATGGTCTGATAAAATACTATTTAGGAATTTTTAGTGTAGCCATTTTTTACGGTGGCCCAATAGTGCACACCACGACGAAATCGCCACAACACAATGCACGGGACTAAATTTGTTTTGTTATGGCTCCTTTTCATTGTTTTGTGCTGTGTTTTGGCATGAAAGCTGAATGTCCATGCATGGTCACCAGGCCTTAGAATGAAAGTAAAAGGGGGGTTTGGGTGAAAAGGTGAATCTTTTGGACCAATGAAAACACCCTCTCCTGGGTGCTGGGATCACCTATGGTAGTTGTCTTAGCCTCCTTATCTGGTAGCACTGGACTTTTTTTTGTTAGTTCATTGGCATCCAATCCAATTGTAGCAAACCATCCTCCACTATGGCAGTTAGAGAGGGCTCATTTCATAAACTGGACCTTCTGAAAAGTCTCCTTGTCTACTGGCACACTACACACATATGTTCACATTTCAGCAAAGCATGCCAATTTGCATCTAAAAACTTGTTTCCATGACATGTTGGCCAAAAATGCCAATCAGCTGAATCATCACATTATCAAGGCTTGCTTAAAAGCTGTGAAAATGTTAGTCTTTCCATTAACAAAAAGAATCTGATGTCAGATCTTTGTGCTGTGGTAGGTAGGCTATACTGAGTTTGTTTTAGGGCAGCTATAAAAATCAATGCATCTTATGCATTTTATCAAATTACAAAATCTATAAAACAAATTTTTCAATAACATGAAAAATTCAGAACCATGGACAGTGACAATTCTGCAAGACTGTAAATATTAATCAGTGAGCATGGATTATAATATTGAGTGAGTTTAATGTTAGATGAATACAGAAAACAACATAAACATAAAACAGAATAATCTATCTTTGTTAATTCAACACCTGGACAACAGTGTTGTATACCTCATTATAATGATCACAACTCTATATGACACAAAACTACAAAAACAGAGATGAAAAGACAAGAAAACCTGGATGGTAGTTTGTTTTGTAAACTCCTTACAAGGATTTCCATCTTGTTTGAGAGCAGTCGGTCACTCCTTTCAAAACCTATTGAAGTGGATGTGTGATAAAGAAAAAAACAACTACAACACATGGCTAGTACAACTGGAACATAAAAGGCAAACATACGTACATTGAAGAGTAGCATGCTCTATAGGGTGAAATAAACAATTTTCCAACTCGTTCTGGAGCACTACGACCCTTCTTTCTAAAGCTACTGAAGTGAATCATGTGTCAATGGAGAAACCCATACAAAATGTCAGTAATAGGTATAGAACATATAAAGCAATAAACATGTACAATAAAGGTTTGTAGCATGGTTTTTGAGAATAAATAAAGATTTTACCATCTTCCTTAGATGACTTGATCTATTTTTTCCAGACCTATTAAACCGTGTAAGGCGTCAATAAAGGAACCAATGCAACAAGTTGGGAGCATAAATTGACCATATAAAGCAATAACTCGTACAATAAAGAGTTGTAGTATGTTTTTTTTAATTTAGCTAAACATTTTACAGTTTGTTCCAGAAGAATTAGTCTGTTTATTTCAGAGCTACTGAACTGTGTAATGTGTCAATGATGAAAACCATTGTAACACATAGTTTTAATTGAACATATAAAGGAAATAATTGTCCACTAAAGAGTTGTAGTATGTTCTTCAGGTTGAAATAAAAATAATCCACTGTGCTCTGTGACAGTCCACAGAGCCTTTTAAAAGCCATTGAACTGAATAATTTATCATTTAGGAAACCAATGCAACAGGTTAAGAGTAGTTTTTGACCATATAAAGCAAATGATTGCAAAATAGAGTTATAATATGTTTATTAGGGCCAAATTAAGATTTTCCACCATGTTCTAGAAAAGTCCATTGAGCCTTTTGAAAGCGAATGAACTGGATGAACTGGAAATGCAACACACTTGCAGTGTCAAATGTACACATAGAGCAAATAATATTACATTCAAAAGCTGTAGTGTGTTATTTAATGTAAAATTTATATTTTACATTATGTACTGGGTAAGTCAGTATCTTTCTTCAAAAGTTATTGAACTGGAAGGTGTTGCATTGAAGAACCCCATATAATACAGTAATGGTAAAAATTGAACATATACAGTGTAAGGGAAACAGGTCAATTTAGCTCAAAGGGAATCATTTAAGATTTTAAAGGGAATTTGAACAGAATCACTGTTTCACGGCTGATCACTGAAACGGCCAGCGATTCACTGAACGAGCCGTATAACATCAAATCTACGCTGGATATTAATATCCAAAGTATAGTGAAAACACTATTAATTAGCACAGTAACAAGATCGGCAGTTTAAGACATTAACTTGTGAGCACAAAACACAAGATACTTCTCTTTTCAATATGAATAAGGCTTTATTAGATAAATCTAAGACATATAAACTAATCTAACACATAAGCACACGCACTCACACATTCACACAAGTTGCAGGAGGATAGAGAGTTAGGAAAGAGTGAGTTTAAGAGAATGAAAATGTGAAATCCCAAGTTTACAGCAATACGTGAAATTGCATAGACATGAACAACCATTTAATCACTTAATTAACCCTCGCACTGAGTTCCTCAATGAGGTTAAAATTATATTAGATAACACCAGTACAGATGTGAGTCTGGAGGTTACTTGCGTTGCCTGTTTAACGGGGTTCCCTTTTGTTGTCGCTGAAAAGGGGGTTTCCCGAGGTTGCTGATTGGCTGGAGGTTCAGTAGTCGTTGAAGTGACGTCTCGGGAAGCCCGTGGTTGGGCGTTGGCTGAAGATGCAGAGTTGTGGGCTGGTTGTAGTTTCAGACGGGCACGCGAGGTCAGACTCGGAGACACGGCGTTACAAAACTTAACTCAGAACACGAAACTCTCAAACGGAAAAGAAAAGAAGTAAAGTTTGACGAGACTAGGTGGTGTTTCTTCTCATCGTGGCTAAGTAGCAGCAGGCGTGCAGGCCGAAGCATGCTGGAACGGCGCTCGAAGAACGCTAAAAGTGATGACAAAGCATGACTAAAAGCAGGCTAAAAGCCGGCATGACTGATAGCAAAAGCTAAACGAAAGCTCAAAGCTAAAAGCAAAATTTGATGGTGTCCTGAGTATTTAAACTGGCCTTTTGGCCACACCTCAAATGTTGTCTTGACCAATTAGATATTGTCTTTTCTCGGTGTGTTGCATTGTTTGTCCCACCCATTCATAAATCATATGTTATCTTATCAAGCACGAGGTCCGAATTTTCCCGCTCTTGCAGGGTATAATTTGGACATGATTCCTATAACAAGAATATGATACATTTGACAAATAACTGATGGTCAGAAACGTTTCAAGCAAGAATATTCGAACACACACATACTAAACATGAATATGATCCCTTAAGCTATTCAAGAGTTATTTAAAAAGACATACACAATAAGTGATTAGAAACATTAAAATCAAATGTGTGGCTTCATGTATGATATGGAGTTGAGCAATGGACTGATATCCATTTAGAAGTCTTTTTTTGAGTTCATTCTGGTGCATATATGCATTGGAAGGCATTCTCTGTGCCATTCTGGGGAGTAAGGATATGTCCTGTGGAGACCAGAGGGGTTAACAGGTCTCCTTAGGAATTTCAGTCTGGTTTTGCTAGGTGGGGGGAAGTCAATCCAACGATCTTGTTTTCTCTGTCATGGCTTTACATGTGAGTGTCAGACTGTCCATCTTTTCGATTACTTGCCCCAAATTAGACAATCTCTTCTTTGAATTGAAATTGTCAATAATTGTTCTAATGGTGTTAATGTTGAAAGCTGTTCTGTGAAGGAGTTGGTCGGTTATCAGACTGTGGTGCTGGGAGTTGATTTACAACATCCTGCCTTTCTGTGGAATTCGGCTCATGTTTCAACCAGGCTCCCGATTGAATCTTTAATTTGTCTGGTTCACGCTACATACCCCCCTTCGATCGGCGAGGTGTTTAGCTGAAGACATCGTCGATCGCTGGAGAAACAAAGGCAGAAGAAGCAGACAAACACAGCAAACAACAAGACAACACCTCCATGACAGTTACTGTACTGGTGCAGGCATCAGGTTATTTAGGTACACGTGGTTAAGTTCAATTAGTCAATGTAGTTTAGTACATTGGGGATAGTTTAGATCATTTTGGAAATCGTTGTTGTATTTTGATTCGCCAATCAAATTTGTGGATAACTTTGTTTGATTCTTCTAGGTTGTCTTAATTTAAACGTTTACCGTTAATTTTCTAGTAACATCATTTGCAATGAAATGAGTTGACCTATTGTGCATGGAGCTCTCTGGCTTCCATGCAGTTTAGAGTGGCTGGCGGATATTAGGTGTGGTGAGTCAATCCTAATATCAGACCTTCGAGCCTTGCAGGGTCTCTAGGTGTTTCACCTACTCAGGAAAGAGGGGAAGGAGAAGGATAGGTAAAAGAAGAACAAAACAAAACAAACAAAACAAAGCTGCTGTGGGTTTTCCTAGCATGGCTTACAACTGCTGTTGAGCTAGGATGTCATGTGCAGCTAGTGTGTCATGTACCTTAACTTAGTGTCAGATGTTATAACCTATTGTGAGGATGGCTGCATGTTTCTTCATGGAGGGTATATGTAACTTTGTTACACTAAAATTTGGACATTCTACCTGTGGGAAGAAGATGTTTGTTGAATGTGTTATCAGTAGATGTGGTTACCTCTGGGTGTAGGAAATGTTGTGTGTGTTAAAGGTGTAGTGTATGTGTGGTCAGATCTGTTTCAGTCTGTGTTGTCTACCCCCTTTTCTTGTATGTCACTGAAGACTGGCTCTCTGCATCCTTGGCTTGGATGAGGGCGTGTCCATGGTCTAATGGGGGTCAGTCCAGCAAGGCAGGAAGAAGTTCTTTACCAGACAGTCGGAGGTAGTTTGGCATGGCTGTGTGAAGCTGGGTTGCAAAACTTTGTATCCTATGTTGCACTCTTCTTGTGGTGCCTTCTGGCTGTGGCAGACTTTCTGACCTTCTGTGCTCTGGTGGTCGCTGTTGCACAGACAGGAATGTGGTTCTTGGAGTTGGAGTTCATTTGACAGTTTGTTAGTGAGCGTTGGGAGACTGAGGTGATGTTCTTTAGTACCTCAGATCTTTCATCAACGGTTGGCCGTGAAAGACTTGCTCGTTCCGGGTGGTTGTTGAGCAGGTGCTTGTCATCTCTGATGTGGTGTACCAGGTGATCACCGGCCTTCCGTTCTGTCGCTGGTCACAGCAAGCATGACTCAACTTTGTGGTCATAAGTGTGAAACTGGTCTTGAAGGAACTCTTTCAGTTGTCTCATGACTTGTTCCATGTCTTCTGATGGTAAGCTGACATGTTTGTGTGAATACTCAGCACTGTGCATGTCTGAGTGGTGCTGAGGTGGGTTTCGTTGTCGCTTACCCACATGACTTGCTCTTGGATGAGACAGGTGATTACCTTTGGATGTCTGGTTAGGTTTCCAGTTGTTCTTATCCTTTTGGTTTCTTGAGAAGCGTGGCTGGTCCAATGGATTTTTCCAGCGGCTGGGCTGAAAGTGGTTGTGGACATGGGTGTCACGTTCTCTGTGCTCTTGATGGAAGACTCTGGTGTTGTGATGCCACTGGGTGTCGTCCAGTGCAAGGCTTGAGTCTTTGTTGACAGAGTTCAAGATTGTGGATGTTTTGTTTCCTTTCTTTGAGGCCATCTTCTGCTTGTTATAGGCCTTCTGTGTTAGGTCACGCAACTGTTGGATGGTCATGGAGTGTGAACAGGCCATGACGCCTAGATGGTGGCTGACTCCAGGGTGCAGATTCTTTAGGAAGAGGCTTTTGAAGTTCACATCCTCTTCAAGGTCAGGCTTGTTGTGTGCACCAAAGTAGGCTTGTCGGAGTCGGTTGTAGTAAGCTTGTGGAGTCTCTTGTTGACCTTGTTTGGTTTCCAAGGCAGTCAACAGTCCATGTTCAGACTCTGGGTCTGTAGACTCTTTAATCAGGACCTCACGAAGTCGCTGGTAGTTTGACTTTGTTTGACTAGGGCTGTCGATCTAGGAAGTTTCGTACCTCGGGACTGGACGTGGCTTTAAGGACGTATAACCTGTCTCTGTCAGTCACATGAGGTCTCATTTCCAGATGAAATTCGATATCTTGCAGGTAAGCCTGGATGTCGTGGCCCTCTGTGGTGTTCGGGCTGAACCTGCTGATGTTTTCAGACAGCTTGTTGAGGTCTTTGATGGTCATCCCGTGTGCAGCTCTAAGGTCTTGGACGGGAGGTTTTCCTTCGTTGGCAGGAAAGGGTTGTGTGGCGAAGGCAGGTGAGGTTTTAGGTTGTGGCCCTTCGCTCCTTTCGTCATATGCCAGTTCTTGGACGTGGGACTCTGCTCTGCTCAGCAGTGATGAGGCTAAGAGAAGTTTCTCCTTTCTTGGCTCTTGTTTATGCTTGTAAGCATATTGGAGTTCTTTTCTGACAATGTAGAGCTCATCGTTGTTATCGTCTAGTTGTTGGGTCAGATTGTCCATTTCAGTTCTGTACCTTTCAAGGTGGTCTTTCAAAGCACTGATTTCAGAATTCTAATCTCTGATGTCATTCTTGGTTTTCTTTAGTAGCTGTTCGGCATACTGGAGTCTGTTTACCAGGTCTCTCTGGGCAGCTGTTGCATGTTGCTGTTCGAGCTGAGCTGCTGCCAGGGCTGCTTGGAGCTTCTTAACTTGTTCCGTTGTTTCCTGCTCCCTCTCGTTGGGTGCTTTGAGTTGATCTTGAACTTTCACTTCCAGCTTGTCTATGCGACGTTGAGCACGTGTCAGCTCCTCTTGAAGGTGGGTGATGTGCTTGTCGCTCAGTTTCAGCTGGGTTGTGAAGGCATAGCTTAGGGAGCTGGTGATCTTGACTAGCTCCTCGTGGTTGTTGTTCTGGCTTGAATCTTGTGTCAGGAATCTTCTCAGGATTAGGATTATTATTAAAAATAATAACAGTTCAAATGTCTTGGGGGTGAGGCTGTCTGTCATGCCTCTCAGCCAAGTGTTCCCATCTTCCCCATGGTTAATGGGGGTCTGCAGTCTGCGGCATGTTGGCACGCTGGGGGAGAAGAGAGACTGACAGAGATCTGTGTGGAGTAAAAAGCCTAGGTGTGGTGGAACAACTAAGTGTTGTGTCAGTGATTGTGAACCACTAGTGAAGTGTGGTGATGACTGTGTTGTTCTCAGGGTGTCTAAGTAGACTAGAGATGCGAAGACTTTGTCACTCTAATGAGGAAGAGGAAAAGAGAAAAAGAGGTGAAAAACAAATTCAATGACAAGCAACAATTTCTGTTTTTCAAATGAGGAAAATTAATTTTCCCAATTAAATGTTATCAAGAAGATAAACAATATTATTAAATCTCTTGTTTTGGACAAAAAAATACAATACTAATGCTGATATCTCTTTCCTTAGTCTGACAGGATTGACACCGTACACCTTACAGTTGGACCGCTCACCAGGGAGGCTGCGAAGGCGACAGTTGTTCAACACGTATCTCTATTAAATTGATCTCAGCGTTGGATGAGATGCTAACACTTGGATTGCGTTTCCAAATGTAGGGAGGTTAGGAAGAACATAGGAGAGGTTGATTATAATCAAATTCATAAGGGTGATTCGTCGTCTTTGACAAGATTGCGTATTTCATTCACTTTAGAGTTGATTGATGGTTCTTACATGTCCCTACAAATGTTAAAAGTGAAGAGGAAAGGAAAGGAGAGAGAGGACGGAGATGGTAAGTCTCAGTAGCGGTTATCTCAGCTACGAGGAGAGCGTTGTTTTAGTTGCTGCACAACTAATCAACCAAAATTAAATTTAAGTGAAAGAGAGTTGTCTTTCTAATTTATTTGAACTCGTAGTGAGGGATAACAATGTCTCCTTTTAGGGCTCAGGTGTGTCGTTCCCAAGCTAGGATACACAGAGGAAAGAAATGGTAAGGAAAGGTCAAATTAAAAAGTAATAAATGGGCAAAATAAGCAAAAATTAAATTAAATAAAGGAGAAAATCAATAAATAAAACAATAGTGGCTAAGTTTATAACCACAATAGAAAGAAAGAGGGGTAAAACGCAATAAAATAAGTACAAGTCTGAATAGAATATATTCAGATGGGTAATAAATAAATTAGGTAGAATAAGTTTAAACTTTCAAAGTTCAAATCTTATTCGTACCTAAAATAATTAGGCCCAAAAGAGAATACTAGAAGTAATGATCATATGAAATGATCTAAGGGGAAAATTTGAATGATTCCAAATAAATTTAATGTTTCAATTAAATTTGGATTTGACACAATTAATAATTGTGAGTTAGTATTTCACTTTCTAGTAACATGCCAATAAATGGTATCGTGAGAAAAGAGAGAAATAAGAGAGAGAAAGAGACCAACAAGTGTTAGTTGAGATGTCTAAAGGGTTAAATCACTTTAGCGTTGCACAAACAGTCACTATTCAACCACTGGATGTTAATGCTAACGGCTAACCTTTGAGGCTAGTGGCTTTAGCATAGACTTCAATGTAAATACAACTGTTTCGTTAGCTTAGCAACACCGTGGAGTTTGTTTACATTAGCGTCGATGCGCTGCGCGTGCGCAGTTCGAAGTTGCTCCGGAAGTTTGTTAAGACTTCCGTGTCACGGTCGTAACTGTGGCAACCAAAACAAACTCTAGTGGACTAGCACATGAATCATTGCATTGCAAGTACAGTTAAGCATGTTACATGAAATGTCGGCGCATTTCAACACTGTACAAATAACAACACCGCGTTTAGATGGTTTTGCGATGTGGCGCTTAAACTCTCAGTTCGTACAGAGTTAACTTTAACTTAATTCAAATAGCAGCTTCGTGCTGTAGTTAAGGGAAAAGTGAGGTCGATCTCGGCGGATCTGAATCTCCGTGCCAGTTTCTCTGGACACATAAACACAACAGGTTTTCTTCGCTGTTGGTACAAACTTAATTTACTTGATCAAGCTTTTAAAACACTCCCATCACACTCGGACACACGCAGTGTTAAGCGAGATTGCATTCACTTTGTGAACAGGGAAACATTATTCTCTAATGTTTAACCAGGAGTCGAATAACATTTGATTCGGCAGTGGAACATGCACTGGCAATCAAGCTATGAATAACGAGGCTTTGATAAATAGATTGAGGGACACGCTCAACACTATTCTTTATTCACCGATTTATTTCCCTTTGAATTAACGTTACAGCAGTTTAGCTCCGTTCAGCGAACGGTGACTGAGATTCCCTATAGTATAGCTTTTGAGAGGCACTGGAACACGCAGTGAAATCAATTTAGCTATAAACAAGGCATTACAAAAATGAGGAACACGCTCAATTTCTACCTTATTGTACAATCTCAGACATTAACTTTAAGTTCACTTACTGCCGTTTAACAATGAAGAGGCGGACTTGAGTTACAGCCTCCTCTGCGTTCATTCTATTCAAGCGGTCGCGCGCTGCTTACGTCACGGGTCACACACACATACGTCTTGACTCAGAAGCTTCTCATCTTTCATCCGCAGCAAAAGAAAAGATTAAATAACTTGGTTTATGCTCACAATTTAGATTAAACTGCCCGCATTCTCCACCATTATACTGTAAGGGAAACAGGTCAATTTAGCTCAAAGGGAATCATTTAAGATTTTAAAGGGAATTTGAACAGAATCACTGTTTCACGGCTGATCACTGAAACGGCCAGCGATTCACTGAACGAGCCGTATAACATCAAATCTACGCTGGATATTAATATCCAAAGTATAGTGAAAACACTATTAATTAGCACAGTAACAAGATCGGCAGTTTAAGACATTAACTTGTGAGCACAAAACACAAGATACTTTCTCTTTTCAATATGAATAAGGCTTTATTAGATAAATCTAAGACATATAAACTAATCTAACACATAAGCACACGCACTCACACATTCACACAAGTTGCAGGAGGATAGAACGTTAGGAAAGAGTGAGTTTAAGAGAATGAAAATGTGAAATCCCAAGTTTACAGCAATACGTGAAATTGCATAGACATGAACAACCATTTAATCACTTAATTAACCCTCGCACTGAGTTCCTCAATGAGGTTAAAATTATATTAGATAACACCAGTACAGATGTGAGTCTGGAGGTTACTTGTGTTGCCTGTTTAACGGGGTTCCCTTTTGTTGTCGCTGAAAAGGGGGTTTCCCGAGGTTGCTGATTGGCTGGAAGTTCAGTAGTCGTTGAAGTGACGTCTCGGGAAGCCCTTGGTTGGGCGTTGGCTGAAGATGCAGAGTTATGGGCTGGTTGTAGTTTCAGACGGGCACGCAAGGTCAGACTCGGAGACACGGCGTTACAAAACTTAACTCAGAACACGAAACTCTCAAACGGAAAAGAAAAGAAGTAAAGTTTGACGAGACTAGGTGGTGTTTCTTCTCATCGTGGCTAAGTAGCAGCAGGCGTGCAGGCCGAAGCATGCTGGAACGGCGCTTGAAGAACGCTAAAAGTGATGACAAAGCATGACTAAAAGCAGGCTAAAAGCCGGCATGACTGATAGCAAAAGCTAAACGCAAGCTAAAAGCATGACTAAAAGCTTAAACTACAAGCAAAGCTAAAAGCATGACTAAAAGCTTAAACTACAAGCAAAGCTAAAAGCTAAAAGCAAAATTTGATGGTGTCCTGAGTATTTAAACTGGCATTTTGGCCACACCTCAAATGTTGTCTTGACCAATTAGATATTGTCTTTTCTCAGGGTGTTCCGATGTTTGTCCCACCCATTCATAAATCATATGTTATCTTATCAAGCTCGTGGTCCGAATTTTCCCGCTCTTGCAGGGTATAATTTGGACATGATTCCTATAACAAGAATATGATACATTTGACAAATAACTGATGGTCAGAAACGTTTCAAGCAAGAATATTCGAACACACACATACTAAACATGAATATGATCCCTTAAGCTATTTAAGAGTTATTTAAAAAGACATACACAATAAGTGATTAGAAACATTAAAATCAAATGTGTGGCTTCATGTATGATATGGAGTTGAGCAATGGGCTGATATCCATTTAGTAGTCTTTTTTGAGTTCATTTTGGTGCATATATGCATTGGAAGGCATTCTCTGTGCCATTCTGGGGAGTAAGGATATGTCCTGTGGAGACCAGAGGGGTTTAACAGGTCTCCTTAGGAATTTCAGTCTGGTTTTGCTAGGTGGGGGGAAGTCAATCCAACGATCTTGTTTTTCTCTGTCTGCAGCCCTAATGTGAGTGTCAGACTGTCCATCTCTTCGATTACTTGCCCCAAATTAGACAATCTCTTCTTCGAATTGAAATTGTCAATAATTGTTCTAATGGTGTTAATGTTGAAAGCTGTTCTGTGAAAGAGTTGGTCGGTTATCAGACTGTGGTGCTGGGAGTTGATTTACAACATCCTGCCTTTCTGTGGAATTCGGCTCATGTTTCAACCAGGCTCCCGATTGAATCTTTAATTTGTCTGGTTCACGCTACAACAGCAAATAATTGTACATTAAAGATTTGTAGTGTGTTCTTTAGGATCAAATAAATATTTAGAAACTTGTTTTGTAGCAGTGTGACCCTCTTTTCAAAAGCTATTGAACTGGATGGTGAACCCTATATAATACAGTAATGGTAGAAATTGAACATATAGAGCAAATAATTGCACATTAAAGACTTGTAGTGTGTTCTTTGGGGTCAAATAAATATTTAACAACTTGTTTTGTTGCGGTGTGACTCCCCTTTGGAAAGTTATCGAACTGGAATGTGTACCATTGAAGAACCCTATAGAATACAGTAATGGTAGAAATTGAACATATAGAGCAAATAATTGTACATTAAAGACTTGTAGTGTGTTCTTTGGGGTCAAATAAATATTTAGCAACTTGTTTTGTTGCGGTGCGACCCTCCTTTGAAAAGTTATTGAACTGGAATGTGTACCATTGAAGAACCCTATAGAATACAGTAATGGTAGAAATTGAACATATAGAGCAAATAATTGCACATTAAAGACTTGTAGTGTGTTCTTTCGGATCAAATAAATATTTAGCAACTTGTTTTGGAGTGGTGTGACCCTCTTTTCAAAAGCTATTGAACTGGATGGTGTGCCATTAAAGAAACCAATACAACACATTGTGAAGTAGTAGACATTGACCATATAAAGACAGTTACTGCACAATAGAGAGTTATAGTATGTTTATTAAGGTCAAGTTAAGATTGATGTTCAGGAACAATCCATCAAGCCTTTTAAAAGCTATTGAACTTAATCATGTGTCATTAAAGAAACCACAGTAATTAACACAGTCATAGCAAAATATTTTTTTACACTTGAGGCACAAATTGTTTATGAAATATATAAATAATAAATGTATCATATATCAACATGCTCTGTAATGTTTTAAATAAAACCAATCAGCGCTTTTCAGCTCTAAAGAATCTTTAGCAACTTGCCATAGAGGTATCATGTAATTTGTAGACAGTCCCTCTGATGTTGATGATGTCACATTATTCCATAGGCATGGACATTTTTCAGCCTTTTAAAAACATCGAATTCTGCAGAAAAACGGATTGTATGTACTGCTCATTATAGTGGGTAATGACAATTAATTGTAAGTATCCTTTTTAAATGCATATTAACAAAGCTATTGAACACGGAAGTTCGAATGTGTGAATATAAAACCAACTTTATCGCAGTGTCTTGTGTTAGCCACAATGTCTGGCCAAAATGAAGAAAGGAATTATATTTATTGCCCTGTTTTTGTTCAGCAACACTGGGTGGCCAATGTCCAGCCTGGCTGCCACTTAGCACTGACCCTGCCCTTATAACTATAACTTTATTTTTTTTATTTTTATTTTTTTATTTCTTAATTTAGATTTATAACTATTTACAACAAAGCCCAAGATCCGCCCACATTCATAAGATACAGAGATAAGAAGGAAAAAAAAAGAGAGAGAGTGAGGGGAATCCTTGTTTAGAGGTATAACCAATACCTCTCAAGATTTCAAGAGGTCTGATAAAGTCTCAACAAGGTCCAACCAAACTGTACTGTCCTTCTGGTGGCGCCATGCACTTTAGCTGTGGTACACTCCAAAGGAGCAATGTCCAGCAGATAGGACATCCAAGTAGACGTAGCTGGGATAGATGGCTCAAACCAAAGTTTCAGGATAACCTTTTTGGCAGCAGTGAGGGCAGCAGACAAAATCCTCATCTGATTGACAGACAGTGATAGCGAGGAATCATCCAACAAAAGAAAAATTTTGTGTACATTTACCCCTAATAAAACATTTAGTGGTTTCCCACAATACCTGGGGGTTAGAGACTGAATTTTTGTTGATCTGCAAAAACTCTTTCAAGGAGCTGCGTAGTTCATCCACAAATGTACAGTCTTGTAATAGGGAGGTGTTGAATCTCCAGTGATTATGTCTGGAGCCCAACGATACCGCGGTTAAAGATGTAAGAACTGGAGAATGATCCGATAAAAAAAGTGGCAGAATATTAACTTTACTAATAAAGGGAATAAGAGAAGGGGACATAAGTAAATAATCAATCCTTGAATAGCTCTTATGACGAGCTGAAAAAAATGTATAATCCTTAACACCGTCATTTTGTAAACGCCAGACGTCACATATGTTAGTGTGCCGCAAAAATGAATTAAACACCCAGAAATGATTTGAATCAGCCTTAGAGGCATGAGATCTATCTAACTGGGGGTCCAACACAGTATTACAATCGTTGGCGGCCGGAGAGGAGCATATCACTTTAAAGTACCTATTTTGAAAGCGATGCACGTCAGCTGCTTTCAAATGAGACTCTTGTATAAGGGCGAGATGGACATTTTTGCATCTTAGGTAATCTAAGCATTTAGTTCGTTTAACAGGGCTGTTTAACCCATTGATGTTCCACGACAAAATATTTATAGCCATATATTACTAAGGAAGAGTAGACCAGCCAGAACTGAGGTGGGAAGAGAAGATAGCGGTGATCCCCCGGAAAGATAACGGTGATCAGAACAAATGCATACACGTACATGTTTATAAACATACAAACATTATGCATAAAAAACATGCATAATACAGGTTAAACTTACTTGGATGGTCTTGGGCATAAAACACAAAGCAAAACAAGAACAGTACCAAAATGGGCAGTGAGCAAAGAGTTGGAACGCACTCTTCTACCTGCCCTGAAGTAACATTATTTGGATACGCGGCCAATTTAGCAGTGCGGCTCGTCCGTCATCACCCAACCTGGTCATTTTCCGGATGAAAAGACAATCAAATTTTCTAAGGTCCTCCATAGGAACTGCAGATTCGTCTTCATTCACCTCAGATTCTCGTGACGCCGCCGATACAGCTCCCTTCAAAGAAGATTTTACGGCGGGATCCACATTGAGAGCGAACTTCGCATTCCGATCTTGATAACGTAGCAACTTGAAGATGAATGTACGATGGGTTGTTTTTGGCCGTTCGCCGCTATATATATGGTGGGCTCTTTCAATCTCCATTACTTTGCCGGCAAGGGAGGGAATCCATTTAGGGAGCTGATTTTGTATAAATCGCAGAGGGTCATCTCCTTCCACACCCTCTTTTAGCCCCACTAGACGGATATTGGACTGGCGACTTTTATCTTCGATTCTTGCCAACTTTTCCTGAAGGGAGTCCACCGCTAGCTTAATCTCCACGGTGTCTTTTTTGCGTTACGGAGGGCTGCCTGCATGTTGTCAAAATTATTTCTTATCCGACGAACGTCCTCTTCCAAACCTCCAAGCCTCTCAGCAATCGGGGTGAATTCTTCTTTAAATAGCTCTCTAATTAAGCTGAGGTGCATCTTTAGCTCGTCAGCAACAATGGCGCGAAGTTCCCCCTCAGGAACACAATTAGGATCTTTAACTCGCTTTTTCTCCGGGGAAGCCAGTGTTAATTGACGTTTTGCCATCCGTATTCGTTTGCCATCCAGGATACCGAGTCTGAGAGCAATCAAACTACACCGCCATTGCTATCGGTGGGTCACGTGACTCCTCATAACTATAACTTTATAATGATGAATAGACCTCATGAGAACTAAGTGTATGAACAACGGGATGTTTGTGCTTACCATTTGTGCAACAGGATGCAGGTTCAGTTAATACACACTAATTGTTTTCCTTGATTTTTCAGGATTTAAACACTGTGGCACAACATCTGGATGACAGTTACAGACGTCTTCATTCACATTAATTTTAATCTTTTATATGTACATCAATTTATTTATTAATTTCTAATGTAATCAACATTCATTTACTTTTCATATTATATCACTGTGATTAACCATTGTTAATGTTATTCTTATGTGTTGTGTTGTAATCTCAAAGATTTTTATATCACAAGACTATTTTGTTAAACAGCAATTGTATTTGCTTGGTAACAGTTGTGGAATGTATGCTGGTCATACAAAGACTGACCATAAAGAAGAATGCAACAAAGATTATTCAGTAAACTTTACTGAGTTGTTATTTTGTCACTTTATCTCATGCTTTCTTTTTTTTTCTGTATCTGCATCTCTTATAATATATATATATATTATATATATATATATATATATATATATAATATATATATATATATACTTGCAGCTATATTTTATAATTGTTTTTATACATTTGCCCTTAATTTTATATATATATATATATATATATATATATATATATGTGCCAAGGTGTTAACTGCTTTGAATATCAGATCAAAACCTGGCACACCCTGACATAGAGAGATAGTGAAAGACTGGATCTGAAACATTTGATTAATTGACTTTTCACATTATGTATTATACTGATACAGTTATCATTCAGCCATAAAATTTATTTTAAAAGAATGCTAAAGTCTCTAAATGGGACACTATACCAGCCATTCAATGTAACTGAGGTTTAAATACTGGTGAACCTCTAGCACAGCATCAAACAGGTATAGAGCCAAATCTCAGACCTATGCGAGAGACACACATTCAACTGTGCTACGTTTGTATTCCATAATTGTCAATTCATATTTCATGTTACAGGCACAAGTCAAGTCAAGTCATATTTATTTTTATAGCGCTTTAAACAAAAAAGATTGCGTCAAAGCAACTGAACAACATTAATTAGGAAACAGTGTGTCAATAATGCAAAATGACAGTTAAAGGCAGTTCATCATTGAATTCAGTGATGTCATCATGCAGCTCAGTTCAGCTTAAATAGTATCTGTGCAATAATTTGAAATCAAGTCAATGATATCGCTGTAAATGAAGTGTCCCCAACTAAGCAAGCCAGAGGCGACAGCGGCAAGGAACCAAACTCCATCAGTGACAGAATGGAGAAAAAACTTGGGAGAAACCAGGCTCAGTTGGGGGGGGGCCAGTTCTCCTCTGACCAGACGAAACCAGCAGTTCAATTCCAGCTGCAGCAAAGTCAGATTGTGCATGCGGGTGAAACAGACTAATATGAGCGTAGATGCCATTCTTCTAACGATGTAGCAAGTACATTAGGTGTTATTGGAAGTGTTCCCGGTTCCGGTTTACCTAATTAATGCAGCCTAAAAATCCTTTAACGGATTTGGATATTAGAAGTGTATTAGTATGTTATGTGTAAGCCAGGCACATTGCAATTAATCATGGTCAGGTCATTTCATGGTTATTTTTTATTCCCAAAGTATTCAGACAACTTTAAAAATTAACAAGTCTTATACAGCAACCATAACAAATGACTTGTTTTGAATGTGTTAATTTTGACATAAAACCGGAACAATAATAAGAACAATTAATGCATAAAGCTTTACATTTTGAACATGTACAAAGTTATGGGGTCCTGTTATAAACAAACAAACAAACGAACAAACGTAGTAATAATGCATGAGTTCCAGGAAGAGCGATGAGTTTGTTGAAACTGAATAAAAAGAATGGGTTGCAACATGACTGTATTGAAAGAGTTAAAGTTCCAAATTCAATTCAAGTTTCAATTCAATTCAAGTTTATTTGTATAGCGCTTTTTATGATACAAATCATTGCAAAGCAACTTTAAAGAAAATTAAGTTTCTACAATATTTAGTAGTAGCTTATCAGTGATGACTGTCAGTTTATGTGCATATGGCAGAAATGTTCGGAAAAATCAATAAAAGACGTAAACAAACAGACGATTAACACTATTAACAGCAATTATGCAATCAAACTTAGAGCAAAATGTGGTAGTTCTGTATGCCCTTTAATCACAAGTTTTCAAACAAGCGCATCAAAGCACATTTTCGCAAATAGACGTCAGCTTTGCCTCACCAAAGTGTTATATTTGACTGCAGTTGGGGAAAATGAAAGAAAAAATATTTAATATTCACAGATGAAAGTTTAGTCCTTATGAAGATATGTGCGTTTCTTAGAACAAATTCAAGCAGGATAAATTGTCAAGCCTATGAGCCTGTGCTTATATTTTCTCTACACCATATTTTAGAATTAGACATTTAAATTAGTGTGCAGTATTATTTATATAATATGAATTATGTGTTATATTATTCAAAAGAACTAGTGAGCTAGGCTTGCGTGTTTTATAAAATTATTTTCTTTATTTTTAGTAAAACATGAGGCACTGAATAATTTTGCTCCCATTATTTAGGTCTAATTAAAACAAGAAACGAATAAATTAAACCTGCACGATTTAACTAAATCATTGAAACTTTATTTTATTAAATAAATGGACACGACTTAATAATAAAAATGTTCCTCATGATTAAACTCAAGTTCTCTCATTATTATCAACAAAATGCACACGATGTAAAAAGAGCTTAATTAATTGACAACTTCAGTCCTTCTTCACTTGCTTTCATGTAAGTTTAAGTAAAAAAAAAAAAAACAAGAAAAAATAAATAAAAACCTAATTTGTAGCCGCATTTAAATGCAGGTTTGTATAATATTCCTGTAAAAATCTCAGTTGCAGATTTGCTCGGCGCTCATGATGCTGAGTGCTCGCAGCATTATTCTTATTTGTCTACATATTTTATCTTCATTCCAAATCTGTTTGGTTTATTTAGGATAATTGCATGAAAAACATATAAATAGATATTTGCTTTGTAAATCATATGCAAATGTGAATTATTAATTCATATCAAGTGTTTTGTGCGAATGGCGAAATGTTTATTACGCATGCGATGAACAGGAAGACGCCCTCTTGATCACATGCGATTTTTTTCCTGATATGAAATAACTGAAAATTGTGGTGTCCTCACATACATGGAGCAAATATGCTACAGAAAGCTTGAAATGTCTTTTAAAACGAATCATTCAAAACGAAAGCATTATGTAATCTGTGAGGTGTTTATTTCTCTCTAAAGGGTGCGTCCATGTGGAGAGTGCTGAAATTTCCTTATAACGGACTTTATCGCAGCTGATGGATGCTTAACGACGACAGACGCCTCAGGAGGCGCATAACTGCCCGAGGAGAAAGGGGGCGCACCTAGCGTTTTTCCACACTTTTTCAGGCGCGATGACATGTGAACCGCCCCCTAATACTATCAGTTTACCACTTTTTTTTTTTTTGCTGCATTGTAATCTCTCCTCGATCTATCTATATATATATATATATGTGTCAAACTCACTGGGCGCGTTGGACGCGCAAACCACACACCACTCCTAACAGACATTTAGCTGATCAAGCCAAATGAAGCGAGCGATCACATAATCCGAAATATATTTAAATAAATACATTTTTTATATATTGAAATATCTTAATTTAAATAGAAAATATATTTTTGTATTATATTTTTTAAAATATATTTACATATATTTATAAAAAACATATTTAAATATTTGATTTTGGCTGCTTACCATTTT
>NC_056578.1:34685976-34754332 GCF_018340385.1 Cyprinus carpio
TGTGAAGTTGCAAAGACTAAAGTCTCAAATCCAAAGAGATATTTTTATCAAAGTTTAGACTCCCCTAAAATGGCTCGTATAAAGACCCCCCTACCACAACATCTACGTCAGATATGGGGAACAGCTTTGATAACATCCTTCCGCCCCAGCCTTCGTATCACAGCAAAATGACAGGCGTACACTTTTTCTCTCGTCCTCTGTTGCCTCGAAATTGCGGGGGAGTGCGAGGCGGTGGAGGGGGGGCTGCGCGGGGGGGGGACGGGGTGCGCCGTGTTGCAGAGTAACTGTGTTGTTTTATTGTGAAAGTGAAACTACTTTGCTTTGGGCCTTCCAAAAGAGGACGATAGCCGCTTTGTCATCTCCTAGAGCTGATCCTATTCTGTGTCGCTTTCGAGGAAATACATCAACTTGCCGCGCTCACTCTGAGGACAAGATGATGTCCAGCCCCATCCCAACACTGAGGTGTTTACTGACTTTGTAAAGCGTAGGACATTATAGTGAGTATGCACTTGCCATGCGCCATTGATTGTATTTACCCACTACATGAAGTGTGACACCTGACTCCACTTGCTTATTCTTAAACTACTGAATAATTCGGCTAAAGATTCCAACTAACTTTTGTTCACATTAGTCAACTGTCCAAAGCTGAGGTTTCTAACGTCGGTGAGTATGCATCACGTTTATACATGAAGCAACCTTTTTTTAAATTACCTTTTTCGCTTCCTACGCTCTCTGCTCCTAGTTCCTATCGCCTCTCCTGGATTTTCTGTTTCACAGGGGCCGGATTACATCTGCAACTCTGTCAGACCCATGGCTGAGGGAGGTGGGCACATCCACAACAAGAAAGTGTTGTGGAGGATATTGCAGTTTCGGTCCTTAATTCCTGCAGGACGTTTCCTCTCTCACAAACCATAAATGCGCCGCGACTAAACCAACTGGCGAGGCAACAATGGAAAGGCTGAATTCAAGGATACCCTCTTTATAAAATATGAATTAATGGGTAAGGAGCTTTAAGTTAGTGAAATATGAATACTGAAATGTATTTTGCCCCATTCAGTGTCAGCATAAAAAATTTTAACCCTTTAACATGTGTACAGATATATATTATAATCAATTATTCTTTGGTGCCATCACTTACCGCGATCTTGTGTCAACATTCTATTGTCATTGTACTACTGCTGTCCCCCCCCCAGAAAAAAAGGAAAATCGACTAACTGCCCACTGCAACAGACCATGAGATTAGCTAGGGTTAAGAGACTGGCTGCAGCTTGTTGCCTGTGGAACCGCGGGATGGAGACCGTCGGGCAACTAGAAAGAACATTTAATTTTGCAGTATGTACAGTATTGACAGTTAACAGGTTTAAATATTTGGGTAAGACTGGTAGTCTGTAGCAAGAATACACAACAGACCAAAGCCTAAATCAACATTCTAACATAGTAACACGACCGTTGCGCAAAGCTTAGATATACATCGTCTGGCTGTTCAGCGTGTTTTCCTGTTGTCTATTTATGTGGGAAGCAAATTTTGGCATGTTTCCCTAAAACCATGTCCTTTTGCTATCAATATTGGCTTTTTGAGGCTGATAATACTCATATTAACGGTAGTAGCAGAATACCACTAACCAAACATAGTTTGTTGTGTTCATATTGACCATATTATACTGTCAATCAAACGGCATGAACTAGTTGCAATTTACTCGAAGGGTGATAATGTTTTATAAATAACCACCCAAAGATGTGACTCCTAACGCTATGCGTATACTCCTCACCACTGGGGGGGGCATGCTGTGAAAACACTATCAGTGTCGTCTTTGCTTCCGCTCCATGTCTGCGGAAAGAAAACATATTGCGCAGTACCTCAATCTGTAGTTTTTGCTGCTAGAAACTTTTTCTCCTCCATGCCTCAAGCGTGACCCGTGGGGGGGAGAGGGGAAAGGGCAGGGGGTGGGGGAGGGGGTGTGGATCGTGTGAAAATAGTTTATGAATCCGCCACATCACATCTTCGTGTACAGAAGACAATATTCTTTCATTGCCACGCTGATAGAATAGGCGAAGTGTTTACATAAACATCTTAAAGAAATTAGGTTTGTGCTGTAATGTAGCAAAAGGCCTGTCTCTTCGCGGCGTATCCCTCTGGCGATAACATCGTAAATAGAGATGGCGACTTTGGTTTTTTTAATGATGGGTGTTGTGTAAACGTGTCACCCATTACCTTGTCACGCTTCTGCTCACCTTTTTGACGCATGGAAAGTCACTATTCCCACTATTAAAGTACTTGGTGTATAATGAAGCATAAAACTTTCTGGGAATACAAGAGGCCAGAAGGTTGGTCTCTTTTTAAAGAAAACAATCTGCAGATACTTATTACAAAAGTGCAATCGATTTAAAAAATGAAAAGGCAGAAAGTTTATAGGGAAGATGGAAAATTTACTGTAAAGAAAATGTACTGTACTAGTTTTTTATTATCATTTTATATAAAATAAATATTTTATAAAAATGTTGTTAGTTCAAAATTGCTATTAAAACTAAAGCCATATGTCTAACATAAGTTGTGTGTTCCAAATTTGAAAGGTTCCTATGGCTAATTTTGTTTAGAGAAGCGTTATACCACAAACAAGCCTACCGGGTGCCATTCAACTCCCATTGAATTTTTTTAATAGCCATTTTTCTGTCACAAATGTATCAATTTTTCTCTCTCTCAATATTTATGTTCTATGACAAAATCTTGAGACTCCGAACCTTTCCAACGATATGTATTTTTTTTTCAAGATTATGAAAAGTTTTGATTCTTAAAGACCGTAAAATATCTTTGAATATGACACAACCTCCCACATAAGGGGGAGGAGCACCCTTAAAAAGGATTTAAAGATAACGATTTCCATGGTAACGCAGTGTCCGAGTCTCACCAATGAAAGGTTTTTTCACAAGAGATGAATTTTGGGAGGTAAATTGTTAAGCTTTCAAATTGAGATATACATTTGAGGATTACGCTAAAATGTGATAAGGAAAAAGGAAGCGGAAGGAGATTTTATTGTGTGACCAAAGGTCTGCAGACTCCTGTTATGAAGTTATATGTTTTGGAGGTGCACTCTTGTATCCATAAATCATCTATTCACTGTTCCTACATAATTTTTAACAACAAAAAGTGGTCAAATATCTATTTAGGAGTCTTAGAGACCTTTCCAACGATATATACGTTTGTCCATTGATTTAGAATTAGGTATTGTAATTTGTAATAGTACTGAATCTTAGGAATTTAGGCGTCCCCGTATACAGGGACGGTGAAGGGGGGGCGGGGGTTTAGATAAGGGGTTAAAGCATATCCGTTTTCAGTGTCACCTCCGTTTCAGAACTGTTGCAGCTTGGTGCGAGAATTATGGAGCCAGAATGATTTCAATAATAATTCACGCAAAAGATGCGATGCACACATGCGTAACCCAATTCGCATGCATGAAAAATAATTCACGTGCACGAAAAAAATATATTCACAAAACAATTAACGTGCACAAAATAAGAATATATATTCATAAAATACATTTCACAAATGCAAAACACAATTCACAGATGAACAACTGTGTACAAAAATTTTGAATGTTTAAATTCCCAAGTTTATCATGGGCTGTGAATGTGAATCGCCTTGGATTTTTGAGACTTTCCTGGCAGCAAAACTCCTCCCAGAGCGTGACCACTTGTACTCTTTGCCAATCAGATTGGAGCCTGTCAGTCGACCAATCATAACCCACTTTGGGCATATGAATCGCTTGCTCTGGGCATGCCTACCTGGGATGCTGACGTCATCAGTGTGAGACCACGTCCGTCAAGTTACAATTCAGCAGAATTATGATTGCAGGTTGATTTTTTTCATTGTTTTTTTTCAGTTAACTAGCCAAGTAAAGGTTTATCGTTTTATTTTTGCATATTTACTTAAAACTTGGAAGTAAAATCGGTCATTTAGACACTCGCTAACGTGAACAATGTAAGCCAGCAGCTGCTATTTAGAGTATTATGATTTAATATTGATCAATTCTGATGTTTAAAGAGCAGTCACAGCATTATTTGTCTTGTAAAGTCCTGTGATGTCGCACATTCAGTTGATGACGATGTGATAACATGAACACATTGGAGATCGTGTACATTTCAATTTAAGTTTGTTTATGCTGCAGATACTATTTATTTCAGAATTGTGAGGCTAATGATGTATAAGTAGCTGCTCAGACAACCCATGACCCTACTATTCCTACTTCATCCCCTGCCACAACTTATTGAGGTGACGTGAATCTAGAAGTTTCATTTGGACTGGACTATTGTAATGCACTCGCGCTAGCTGGTTGTCCTGCATTCTCAATAAACAAGCTAGCAGGTAGTCCAAAAATGCTTTTACCAGGTAAGAAATATCATATTTCCCCATTGTTTTACAGTCCCCCTGCACTGGCTACCTATTAAGTTCCGTATTCAGTTACAAAATATTATTATTACTTACTTATTAGGCCCTTAATGGTTTAGCTCCTGTGTACCTAACTAGTCTTCTACCATGCTACAATCCATCACGCTCCCTAAGGTCACAAAACACTGGACTTTTGGTAGTACCCCTACCTAGGATAGCAAAGTACACTAAAGGAGGTAGAGCTTTTTCACATTTGGCTCCCAAATTCTTGAATTGCCTTCCTGATAATGTTCTGGGTTCAGACACACTTTCTTTGTTTAAATCTACATTTACATTTACATTTAGTCATTTAGCAGACGCTTTTATCCAAAGCGACTTAAATCTAGATTAAAAACACACCTCTTTGGCCAAGCATTCAAATACTGCATCTCATAATTTTGAACTGAAGTTACAGTAGGTTGAAAATAAAGTTGGTTATTAAAGCTGCGGTTTTTATGTTGACAACCAAAATGGGTATTACCGCTGCGCGTACCGATTCTTGATTTTTCAAACTGCTAACACTTTGAGGTAAAATGAAAGGAAAGACTTAAAACAACAATAGGAACACTTTATATGAACATACATATAACATCCTTAAAAGCCATTAAAAAATAGGTAGTCTTATCGGGCTAGCAGTCTACTCATTCAAAAATTTAAAAGAAAGACCTTTACACAAAGGCTCTTATGCATGCTTTGTTATTAAACAATAATTACATATTATAGGCATATTATATACGGATTAAAAGCTAAATGTTTTCATTTCAGTTCATTCTTGGTTAAAAAAAAAAATAATAATCTTCAAGTTCCATTTGCAGAGCGAAATGAGAACGGTGTAGCATTTGCAGATAAGTATTATTCAACTCTGGTTATTATTCTTGATTTTTCAAACTGCTATTTGCATTTTCGAATTATGCCTTTACTGTGTGACCAAAAATTGTGAGTTGTGACGTTTGATCGCGCTGGTGTTTTGATTTTCGCTCATATATCTGGGTCACACGTCAGCATTCCAGCCCAGTCGTATCACCGAGCCATGTGGCGCGAGCAGTGGTCCACTTTGGCATATTTTTGCTCATTATGATTTTTTTTCCGTCGATACTGAAACACGTGTTAAATCCAAAGCCTATTTTACCTAATGAATAAGAGTTTAGCTTCAAATGGGCAACATGTTTGGATTGTCCCGAATGAGAGAGATAAGCCCAACCTTATGTATCGCTTTAAATTATTATTAATTATTATTTTTGTTTTGTTTATAAGCTATATATATTATATACTGCTTATTATATTTATCCATTAGAATTATATATTTGTAATTCTTGTTCTGGTCTGATAAATTTGTTGGATTAAAAGGATTTGTTGTAAAGTGAAGGGAACGTAAAAAAAAAATATCCTGTTGGTACATTAGCCTATAGCATTATTAGGCCTCCCGTTAATATTTCTGATGTAATAAAAATCGCAAACTCTCACAAACATATTTAATTAAGTTTTTTTAGCATGTTAAAGGCGATAATCGGTCGATGTCGGTTAAAATGTGTTTTTGTGGGTTAACAAATTTACATTATATACTTAGGAACATAGTATGGGCCTAAATCTAGGCTATGTTATTAACTATATTTACAAGTTTCGTTGTAGCTATAATTTTATCCAGCTTTATTTTTCTCATTGCAATTCGGAAAATGACTTTGTGCATCTGCGCATTTACTCCGCGCGAGCAGCACACATGCCATTCTGCCTCCTGGCGATGCTCAGCTGTGGACGATTTCAAAATGTTTGATATAAAGGTTGCTGTCACATTATATACAGGAATTGTTCATTAAAAAAAAGCCAAAATATATTGTTAGTTTTATGCTAACATGCAATGTAAGATACAAGTTCAGTTAGACTATTTAACATGCACTATGACATTTTCAACTTATAAACTTCTTAAGATTTTAAAGTCAGTTTAATAGTATTGAAATTCAAGTTGAATATGGTATTTAAAAAAAAAAAGTTTAATTGCTTAAATTATTTCTATGAATTAGTAATGTTATCATGACTTTTTCATCGTATCATTTTTTTTTACGAGCTGTATTCGTTTTTCCAATTGGGAAACTAAGCACACACTTTTTTCTTTTTTAAATCTATTAATCGCTCACATAGCTCTAACAAGTTTTTATTTTATTTTTAGTTATTTTTTTTGAGGAACGTGCCACTGTCAGGGGAGTCACATCATCATTAGAGTTGCAAATTAACTTCAGAAATGGATCAAATAAGGGGCTAATAGAGGTTCTTTTCTTTTATTCTTTATTTATGTTTATTCTTGAAGAAAATAAGTATTTACTCTTTAAGAAAATAAGGGACGATCCAAATATTTTGTAATTGTACAAATAATATAGGCCTATGTCTGTCCATATTGGATTTTAAAGCATTACAACAGAAGGTCTATGAAACATTTCTATTATGCTTTTTTTTTTTTTTAAAACAATGGCACTTTAAAGTTTTCAAGCTAAAATATTATTTCAACCATGTAGCCTGTGAATAAATAAAATGCATACTTTTCAATGAAAGAACACTTAGAGAGTCTAGGTTGCTTCTGGTGTTTGGATTTGTACTTCAATATAATGACCTCCAAGTTTAAGAATAGCCTACAGTGTTTTTTTTTTTTTTTAATCTCTATTTAACAGCATTAGCTCAATGAAATACGTCTTTCTTCAGGTAGACTGAATGTTTTTTTACCGCCTTGCTAAATGTTGGGCTCATGATCAATGAGTTGTATTCGCTTCAAACTGATTTTATAAAATCCAAACGTGGACGGTGAAGATGGGTCAGTTAGAGCTCGCGCTCGCTGTGAAGCGGGAGCAGCTGACGGAGGACTCCGCTTGGTCTTAAAGCCTGCCTCAAACATCTACGATTTTCTCAAAAATAATGATTAAATATCAATTGAGAATTTGTTATTATTTTGGTCTAGTGATAATAATAATATGGGCTGCGGGAAAATAATGAATAAAAAGAGTAAGGCTGCTGTGAGTGAAGGCATGTTTCAACCCAGTAACATGACAACACACCGCTCCTCGCAGCCAAAAAACAGACCGAGTTCAGTTCAGCTGGAGGGGGCTGGGGTTTTTGGGGTAGTTATGTATAGCTTGTGGGGGTCGAGATAAAGGTGTGGATCTCTTGGTCTTTCATATGGACAGTGTCTTATGAGGGTATCAAACTTGCAGAACAGGTTTTTTAGGACATATTGGTAGAAAAGGTTATTTAAAGAAAGGTTTGATCCACTTCAAATGTTGACTACTGTATAGCAATAAAGTTTATTAGTTATTATAACTTAATTTCAGAGGAAGTTGCCTTAACTATAAAAAAAAAAAAAAAAAAACTGTTGCATTAGGGCTGGGCGATGGCCTAAAGAAAATCCCCTATTTTTTATTTTTTTTTCACAAAAAATCTGATTTACGATTTAAATTGATTTTTTTTGTTGCCTCCCAATACTTAAAATCAATATTATTATGACAAATTGATTGTTAAATTGTTGTTTTTTTATTATTATTTTTTATTTTTTAGTAGTATTTTTTATTGTTGAAAGATGATTATTAAAAAGAATTCACTAATGTTATTACCTTTGTTCTGCCCTCCGGCGTTTAGTTATAGTTCCTAGTCGCACTCGTTTCAGTGACGGACCTGTTAGAGCAACAGCGCAGAAATCATTCACGAGTCTGCTTCATTACACCACTTGGTCAAATATGTGTCTGTGAGTAATTACACGTCAGAATTGTGGTTCTTGTATGATGTATATGTTTACATTCAGTAATGTAGTTTACTACGTTCGTGGAAACGCACTGATTTATTTGCTCAGCAACGAGCCTTGGCACTTCGCCTCAGATTAACTCATTTAGTTGGTTTGTTTTCATCTGCTGATTTGCATGGATTATGCATGCAACAGTGTAGCAGTTAGTTTGGTTATACTGATGATGTTTGTTTGATTTCTATACGTTAAGAACATCTGTAGTTCATTATGTAAAAGCGTTGATACAGAGAATATTGTTTAACTTTACTGAGTTACTGGGTAACTTTACATTTGATTGTGTAAAAGACACAAACAGATGTTACACTTTTGTAATGTTTATTTGCTCTTTTTATGTTAATTTTTTCAGTCTTATAGACTTAAATGGAAAAAAGATTAAGAAATAAAACTGAGGAAGAAAAGAGAACAAAAGATAAAACATCAATCCTCAACAAGACTTCTGGAGTATCTCTTCTTTGTTGTTTGTTTCATTCGCTCGGAAAGAAGCAGAGATGATGGTCGAAGAAGCAACATTAAAAGCAAAAATGCACATTCTAAAGAAAAAGGAGGCAGCTACAGCCACCGCAGAAGAAGCAGTGGTTTGTGTCTGCTGTGGAAAAAAAAGCAGATCTAGACTCTCGCCATGACATTGACTTACCACTCTGGCCATCAAACGCTGCACAACGGACAAGTGAGTATGTTTGGCAACACAGCTGTAGTGCATCAGAACCCATATGTATGCACACATCTTCACAACCTGCAGTAGAGACAGTCAAACAAGAAATGAGTAACCTCAGAATCAACAATGAAGATACTCATCGACAAATAGCTCCTAAAAATGTGAAATCTTAACTAGCAGTGAACACAACTCAACATACTCCTGGAAACGTTCCTTCTGTGCAGGCACCGGAAAAGAGGCATTTAGATCCACATGTAGATGCAACTGACCTGAGACAGCCTGCACAGCAGAGGTGGGACCCTGTCAACTCTGTGAAACATACAGCAACCACACCAGATGTTGCAAAATACCTAATGCGAAGAGAAGTGGTTACATCTGGTTTAATGGAGTTCGATGACCACCCGGAAAGCTATTGGGCATGGAAAACTTTCTTTCAAAGCGTCACTGAGGAACTCACCTTAACTCCAAGAGAAGAGTTAGACCTCTTGATTAAATGGCTCAGGCCAGTGTCTAAGGAACAAGCAAAAAGAATACAAGCCATACACAGCCACAATTCAGCTGCAGGGCTAAACATGGTTTGGCAAAGACTAGAAGAGATCTATGGAACCCCAGAGGCAGTTGAGCATTCACTTCTGAAAAGGATAGAGGAATTCCCCAGAATCTCAAACAGAGACAATGTGAGATTAAGAGAGCTTGGAGACCTTTTGCTTGAACTCGAATATGCAAAAGAATGAGGATACCTCCCTGGTCTAGCATTTCTTGATACATCACGTGGAGTGAACCCCATATTAGAAAAGCTCCCATTTAGTCTCCAAGAAAAGTGGATTTCACAAGGGTCAAAGTACAAAGAATACAACCATGTTTCCTATCCACCTTTCACCTTCTTTTTCACAATTTATTCGTTCTGAAGCCAAAACCATAAAATGACCCTAGTTTTATGAGTCAGAGAGACCCACAAAATACAACAACAAAGCATCAGTGTCTGTGAAGAAGACTGGCGTGTTTTCTGAGGCTAAGGCAGGTTCCACAGGTTATGTTGAAAAAGGAGCTACAGATCCAGACCGCCTATGCTCTTTGCACAACAAACCCCACACACTCAGAAAATGCCGTACCTTCCGTAGCAAGCCAATAGAGGAACGTAAAACCTACCTCAGGGAGAGGAACATCTGCTTCAGGTGCTGTAGTTCGACCAAACATAGAGCAAAAGACTGTGATAAAGAAATAGTATGTAGAGAATGTGGCAGCAAGACTCACACATCAGCTTTACATCCTGGTCCAGCGCCCTGGTTCTCAGAAGCTCCAGCAGATCAAGGCGAGGAGGAGACCCATGAGACTCCTCCTGGAACTCTCCCTGCAGTAACATCAAAATGCACAGAGGTTTGTGGGGGAAACACCAATGCCAAATCCCGCTGTAAAAAATGTTTAGTTAGTCTACCCTGAAGATCATCCAGGAAAAGTAATTAGGACGTATTGGCCTTTGGCCTCTATGAAAAAAGCGTCTCCATATACATTAAAGCCTTGCTCTGGTGTTATGGAAACTCAGGGAGGAGAGCAACAAACTTTTGTGGTGGAATTCTATGATGGAATGATCAAAATCAAGCTTCCAACCCTCATTGAGTGTGAAATGATTCCAGACGACCGAACCAAAATCCCCACACCTGAAATAGCTCGCTATTTTCCCCATCTGAGACATGTAGCAGATAAGATACCACCACTCGATGAAAATGCTCAGATCCTTATCCTGCTAGGAAGAGACATTTTGCGAGTACATAAATTGAGGCAAGCAGTATACGGAGATCATGAAGACCCCTACGCCCAACGTCTTGATCTCGGGTGGGGTTATCGTAGCAGACGTTTGTCTAGACCGGGCTCACAAACCACCCAGTGTCAGAGTGTATAAGACACACACACTGCCTAATGGACAGACATCCATGTTAAGTCCCTGTCCTAACAAAATTCAAGTGAAAGAGACACTTAAGAGAAAGAATGCTCACCAACCAAGAATTCTGGAATGCGAATTCAAATGTGAGGAGACAGAAAAACTTGGAGTCACAGTCTTCGACAGCCACCCGGATGATGAAAAAGTAGCTCTGTCAGTAGATGATCAAACATTCCTGGACATCATGGACAAAGAGGTTTATATGGATCAGGCAAACAACTGGGTAGCACCGCTGCCATTCTGCAAACCCCGCCACCATCTTCCAAACAACAGAGAGGTGGCTCTGCGACGACTTTTATCTCTCCGACGAACTCTAGAACAAAGACGCACAGACATGAAAGAACACTTCCTAGAGTTCATGAAAAGTTATTTGAGAATGACCACGCAGAACTAGCATCAGAACTTGAGGAACATCAAGAAAGGTGGTACTTACCTCTGTTCGAGGTCTATCATCCCTAAAAAACCAAATCAAATAAGAGTGGTTTTTGATTCAAGTGCCAAACATGACGGTGTGTCCCTGAATGACGTGCTGCTTAGCGGACCAGACTTAAACAATAATCTGCTTGGTGTCTTAATCCGCTTCAGGAAAGAGAACATTGCCGTCACCGCTGATATTCAGCAGATGTTCTACGTGTTTGTTGTTCAAGAAGATCATCGTGATTATTTAAGTTCCTTTGGTACAAGGATAACGACTTGAACAATAACATCACCAAATACAGAATGAAAGTGCACATATTTGCCAACAGCCCCTCACCATCAGTTGCCATTTATGGTCTAAGGAGAGCTGCACAAGAACATCAGGATGAATACGGCACAGACAGTAAGGAGTCCGTCATGAGGAATTTCTACGTGGACAATGGATTGATGTCAGTTCCGACAGAAGAGGAAGCTATCAATCTTCTGAAGAGGACTCAAAAAAATGTTAGCAGCATCAAACTTAAAACTCCACAAAAACGCTTCCAATAGCAGCAAGGTCATGACAGCATTTGCCCCCGAGGACCCTGCAAAAGACTTAAAATACCTCAACTTGGTACAGATCCTCTGCCACTTCAGCGGAGCCTTGGAATGATATGGAATCTGGAGAGTGAGAGTTTCGGTTTCCAAGTATCCCATGAAGAGAAACCATTCACAAAAAGAGGCGTCTTATCAACAGTTCAGAGCCTCTATGATCCACTGGGCTTCATAGTGTGAATATGATTGGAATGATCCTCTCCCATCAGATAAGCAAGTGACCTGGAAGTTGTGGAAAGAGTCTCTCCTGGAACTAGAGAAGCTACACATCAAAAGAAGGTATGTGCCTATCCCTCTTGTCTCATCTCAAAGCCAAGAACTCGGTTTATTCTCTGATGCTTCCACTCAGGCAAAATCGCTGCAGTAGCCTATCTGCGTGTCACCGATGTTGGAAACCAGTGCCACGTAGGATTCATTATGGGCAAAGCGAAGTTAGCATTGCATCCAGCCCATACAGTTTCCACGTTTAGAGTTGTGTGCCGCTGTCCTGGCAGCCGAGATGGCAGACACAATCTGCTGTGAGATGGACATTGAGATGCATGCCGTGAGATTCTTCACTGATAGGCAGGATTGTTCTCGGGTATATCCATAACACCTCCAGAAGATTTCCACAACAATGGCAGTATGTTGCCACCAAACAGAATCCGGCAGATCATGCCATCAGACCAACGTCTGATGACATTCTCAGGGCCTCTAACTGGTTCTCAGGCCCTGAATTCTTGAAAAGTAGCAGTGAACCTCCACAAAGCAACAGCTTTGATCTTGTTGACCCAGAACTTGATGTTGAAGTTCGGGGCCAAGTTGCTGTCAACTACACCAAAGCTACAGAAGGTCAGTTCAGCTCAGCACGTTTTGAACGATTTTCTAGCTGGAAGAGACTGCAGCAAGCCTTCATAAAACTTATTCAAGTAACAAGAACATATGCCAAGACTCAAACGCCGTTGATGCACGTTGGCAAGCTAAAATTTTAGTCATTCATTGTGTCCAGCAAGAGTTCTATGGAGAATAGCTAAAATGTTCGGGAGACGGGATTCAGCTCTCAAAAAAAGAGTCCACTGAGAAAGTTAAATCCTTTCATCGACGAGGATGGACTCCTTCGGATTGGAGGACGCCTTACTAATGCTGACTTACCCAGAGATGAAAGACATCATGTTTTACTGCCAAAAACTCATCACATCGCAACTCTCATAGTGAGACATTACCATGAGGAAGTTTTCCATCTAGGTTGTCATCTTACTGAAGGTGCCGTCCGGGCAGCAGGAGTGTGGATAGTGGGAGGTAAACGGCTGGTGTCTAGTGTCCTCTATAACTGTGTGATCTGCAAAAGACTGTGAGGAAAGTTAATGGAACAGAAGATGGCACCACTACCAGCTGACAGACTCACCTCAGAACCCCCTTTTATCGATGTTGGACTGGACGTCTTTGGGCCATGGAGCATTGTCACTCGGCGCACTCGTGGAGGTAGCTCTGAAAGTAAGCAATGGGCAGTGTTATTCACATGCATGAGCACGAGAGTGACACACATCGAGGTATTAGAATCCATGTCCACTTCAAGTTTTATAAAATGCTTTACAACAATTCTTTGCTATCCATGGGCTGTCCAAACAGCTTCACTCTGACAGAGGCACTAACTTTATTGGAACATGCAAAGAGTTAAAATTCAACACCAGTGATCCAGAACTGACAAGTTACCTTGACAAGCAGGGATGTACGTGGACTTTCAATTCCCCCCATTCATCCCATGTGGGAGGTTGTTGGGAAAGACTGATAGGAGTAGCACGTCGTATTCTGGAAGGGATGTTGCTGCGATCTAACATGAAACACCTCACACATGAAGTGTTGACGACACTGATAGCAGAAGTCGTGGCCATTCTAAATGCCAGGCCATTAATTCCAATTTCAACTGACCCTGACAATCCTTCTATATTGACACCTGCAATGATTCTCACGCAAAAGATGATTCCAGTGACAACGCCTCCAGGTGACTTTGATCATAAGGATCTTCACAGAAATTAGTGGAACTAAGTGCAGTGTCTGGCTGAGGGCTTCTGGAAACGATGGAGACAGGAGTATCTGGTGACTCTGCAGAAACGTCACAAGTGGACTGATAACAAGCCTACCATACAAGTGGATGATGTAGTTCTGATGAAAGACAGTCAGGCTAAACCGAACGACTGGCCAATTGGACTTGTGGTAAAGACATTGCCTAGCAAAGACAACAAAGTCCGCAAGGTTGAAGTTAAAGTTGTGAGGCAAGGATCAACAAAAACTTACATCAGACCCATCTCGGAACTTGTTTTTCTTATGTCTAAAAACCCATAAAGTGAAGGGTATTCTGATAAATAACAATAATGTTCATAAATGTAACTACTGATAGATTGTATATTTGTTTGGTTGATTAATCTTTGAGTAATTAAGATGTTGATAGTGGTATAATAATATACCATGTGAGGAGTGTTCTGCCCTCCGGCATTTAGTTATAGTTCCTAGTCGGACTCGTTTCAGTGACGAACCTGTTAGAGCAACAGCGCAGAAATCATTCACGAGTCTGCTTCATTACACAGCTTGGTCAAATATGTGTCTGTAAGTAATTACACGTCAGAATTGTGATTCTTGTATGATGTATATGTTTACATTCAGTAATGTAGTTTACTACGTTTGTGGCTGTTTCGGTTTTCTTGTGTATGCTCTAGATTGAAGCCTTTTGTTTTTCTGACGCACTGATTTATCTGCTCAGCAACGAGCCTCGACACTTCGCCTCAGATTAACTCATTTAGTTGGTTTGTTTTCATCTGCTGATTTGCATGGATTATGCATGCAACAGTGTAGCAGTTAGTTTGGTGATACTGATGATGTTTGTTTGATTTCTATACATTAAGAACATCTGTAGTTCATTATGTAAAAGTGTTGATATAGAGAATATTGTTTAACTTTACTGAGTTACTGGGTAACTTTACATTTGATTGTGTAAAAGACACAACAGACGGTACACTTTTGTAATGTTTATTTGTTCTTTTTATGTTTATTTTTTCAGTCTTATAGGATTAAATGGAGAAAAGATTAAGAAATAAAACTGAGGAAGAAAAGAGAACAAGATAAAACATCAATCCTCAACAAGACTTCTGGAGTTTCTCTTCTTCGTTGCTGTTAACTATCTGTCTAGCTGTACACAGCAGACATCGTACATGCGAGGACAGAATAACCTTAATGCTGGAAATACCTTTATTTGTTTATTTATAATTTTTTTTTTATTTATTTAATACTAGCCCATCATGCATCTAACCATCTACTTTGCGTTAAGAGCTGTTCAGATTAAAACTGGCAGCTCCACAGTGAGTCAGTGTCATGGACGTAGGACAGAGCAAGTGTAAATATATATTCTAGTCTATATTTTCATCTTGTTATGCCGCTGGTTTAGGTTATGTATTTATTATTATTTCTTATATCAATTATTTGTAAATATAGCAGACACTGTCTAACCGTGTCTACACCAGACGGTCTTGTTCATATAGGGTGAAACATCTCTCTCACTCGGCAGCAGAGTATGTGAGAGTGGAGCAGCAACAATTTCCCTCCACGCTCCGAGCATTTAATAATCACTCCGCTCCGCACTCACTGATACCAGAAACACTGCTCCGCACTCGCTCCATGGATAAAGTTGAAATGTTATGTTCATAACGTAACCTATAAAAATAAATAAATAAAATAACAGGAGAGTGCTTTTTCAGCAGATGATCCAGTGCTTATGGCACTTTCTGATATCCAATCTTCTCTCCTCGACATGTCCGCTAGGATATCAACACTGGAAGACGGCTCCATTTCTAGACTTTCCTCGACCCCCGTCTCTGCTCAATCGACATCCACTCCGGCTTCAACTGCCGCTGCGGTCTCCGACCAGCATCACCATCCGCGCCAGCCTCAAGGTGATGACGTCACCACGGAATTTATACCTAAAAGTACCCTAGCAACCGCCGTACCTCTTTAAACTGGCTCGCCTTTTTTCCCACCAGCTGCTGCCATTTCTCATCAGCTGAGGGGACAGATATTGGCAGGTAGTGACATTAACCTTGTTAAACTCTTGCTGGGCTCCAAGCTGTGTGAACGGTGTATAGTAGACTGTGGTGATGTACAGATGGGGACCCTAGACTTTCAAAAATTCTAACTTTTCCCTAATTCTGTACCGCATTTGGAGTTTATAGGGATGTTATTTGTGAGGTCCAACCAGCGCGCAGAGGCGAACTAGATACCTATCTGGACATAATTTCTGATCTAGCTCTCTCTTACGGTGGGGTTCTGTTCTACGAGTATCACAAGTCTTTTTCTGCAAAGGCAGCAAAAGCAGTTCATTCAACGCTTTAATCAGAGACTAGACTGGTCCATGGTCAATCTCGCGCACATAAGTAGACACTTCACAGGTCACCAAATCCTGTCCTGCTCCGTTTGCGGCTCTCTCTCGCATTCTACTAATTTATGCTCTAAATCTAAGCCTGTTTCTTCCATGTCTCATCCTGGCCCGAGCCATAAATCTGGCCCCCAGGTGAATAACTTTGTTAGGCCTACTCCTATTTGCTTTAATTTCAATGAAAATATTTGTAGGATGCATAATTGTAAATATTTTCATGTTTGTAGCTACTGCGGGAACACCCACCCAAAGTCTGTGTGCCCGAGGAGAACCCGCTTCATAAAAATGGAGCGAAAGAAATAAAACCATCAACTCCCATAAATGTCCCCAAGCTGGGACAGGTGTTGAGAAAGCATCCTGACCGCTGTTTTGTGGATTATTTACTAACTGGTCTTGTTCAGGGTTTTTTTTTTGCTGGCCTGCTGCATTTTCCTGCTGTATCTTATCATTGCCATAACCTATTGTCCGCGTCTCAGGAGCCGGAAACACTTGCTCGAGAAAGAGGTTAAGAAAGGATTCATGATAGGCCCATTTGATAATTCTCCTTTCCCGATTTTTAGGATAAGTCCTATAGGGGTAGCCACTCGAAAATATTCGGGTAAAAAACTTTAATTATCGACCTTTCTGCTCCCCACAATGGTTTGGCTGACAGCATCAATAGCCTTATTCCTTTAGCCCCATTTTCTCTGTTTTACAACACTGTCGATGATGCCATCAATTTCATAATAAAGGCAGGGCGTGGAGCTTGGCTTGCAAAGGCAGATATTTCCGATGCTTTTAAAGTTATGCCATTGCATCCCTCACAGTGGCATTTGTTCGGCGTCCAGTGGAGGAAAAATATTTATTTTGCGGTTAGACTCACTTTTGGCTGTCGTAGCAGTCCAAAAATATTCGATACCTTGTCTGAGGCTTTGTGCTGGATTCTTCTTAATAACGAGAAATTATCATTCGTCCTTCATCTTTTAGATGACTTTCTCCTGGTAGATTTTCCTTCCGAAAAATCAGACTTCTCTATCTCGACTCTCAAATGGACTTTTTCTGAATTAGGTGTTCCTCTCTCGGAGGAAAAGACCATGGGTCCAGTCAAAGTCATCGAATTGTTAGGCATTTATCTCGATTCAAATTGCATGCAAGCTTCACTCCCCCTCGAGAAATTATCCCGAATAAGACAAGTTATGAAAGTCGCAAAAAATTCAAAATCTTTTTCAAAAAGGGACTTGCTCTCTCTTTTGGGGGACCTTAATTTCGCGATGAGAGTAATTCCTCAAGGCAGATCATTTATTTACAGGCTTCTTGACCTTTCTAAATCTGCAAAAGCTCTCAGTGATATAGTTACTTTAGACGCAGGATGTAGATCTGAGCTAAAATTTTGGTCTCTGCTTCTAGATAAATGGAATGGCATTTCCTTTTTTCTTAATGATTTCATGGAATCATCTTTAGCTCTTAATCTGTATACTGATGCTGCACCTTCCGTAGGGTTCGGGGGGATTTACAAAAACGAATGGTTTGCGTCTGCCTGGCCGAAAGAATTGCATTCCTTACCTGCTGGTGATTCCTCGACAGCCTAGAATTGTATCCGATCGTCATTGCATGCATTCTGTGGGGTAAACACTGGGCTAGGAAACAAATTATGTTTTTCTGCGACAATGAAGTGGCGGTTAATATAATTAATAAGAGGCATTCATCCGTTCCATTTATCAACAGGTTCATGAGACGTCTTACATGGCTGTCAGTTATGGGGAACTATCATTTTCGTGCAGAACATATTGCCGGTTTGAATAACCAAGTGGCCGATTCTTTGTCTCGTTTCAATTTTCAGAAATTTAATCTCCTGTGTCCAGCTGCAGCACAATCAAGCCTGGAATGCCCGCCTTTCAGCCAAACCATTCTAGATTAAATAACCCTCTTCAATCCTATATGCATTCTGCTGCGCAATACATGCGGGGGGGTTTGGCTAGTTCTACTTTAAAATCGTATGACTCTGCATGGTATTATTTCATCAGTTTTTGTGCTTCTTTAACTGTAGCTGCTCTGCCTGTCAATATATCATATATTAGTGCGTTTATAGTCCACTGCTTCGAGGATTGGAAACGGCAGCCTTCTTCCATCAAAAGTACGGTTGCTGGCTTTCAATTCCATATGCACTGCCTGGATCCATCTGCCTCCAGTATTTTGGAAAATCTTTCCATTCACCTTTTGCTGAACGGGATCAAAAGACAATCTCCACAAGGCAATGTTAAACGTTTCCCTTTTACTCTACCTTTGGTTAAACAAATCATACCAAATTACAGGATGGGTGTTTTGGGCCGTACATCGATTGTTAGAAACAGTCATTCTCACAGTCATTCTCATTCTTTTTGGTTTTCTAAGGGGTGGTGAAATTTCTTCACGCACTTGTTCATTTGACCCAAATCTCAATCTAACAATTTCTGATGTCTCAATTCATGATCACCATTTCACATTATTTTTAAAACATTCCAAAACTGATAAAAATTGTAAAGCATAATCGTGTACATCTCTGAGTCTAACACTGTTTTTGTCCTCTGATTTCCATGCTGTCCTATTTGAGGTACCGCCCCAGTGCTTATCCGCAGGAGCCGCTGTTTGTCACGCAGGCAGGGAAAACAATGTCCAGAACCTGTTTTTTTTTGTCAGCTACGCCTCCTTGGCCAATTGTGTGGACTGCCCCCCCCCGGACCGCTATACTGCTCATTCTCTGCGCATCGGCACAGCAACAACAGTGGCAGCATCTGCTCTGGTTTTAACCCTTAAAGTTATGGGGCGGTGGTCTTCTGCTGCTTACGAACGATACCTCCGTCCCGACGTTCGGCTATTCTTGACGCCCAGAAAGCCATGAGCTCAAGTCTCTGATTTGTTTCGCTAATAAACACATTTAATCATTATTTTGCTCGCGGTCTGCTCAGTATAACGCCCCTGGATGCGCTGTCAGCTGTTTAATTCCTTCATCTAGTTCGTTTCTCAGAAGGTGGCTTAGTCATCTCTTCATAGCGCTTACACCGTAGACCGTCAAAACAGTTCAAAAACAGATAATTCTAGGTAACAGCATGTTTTAGCTATTGCGGTCTTGAAAAGTCATTTCAGTAAGTAATTAATAATTTTTACCATAATATAAATCGCTAAATTAGGGCGGCTCAGACGACACCGTTCGAGACACTCAATTTCTGTTTTGGGGGGGATAGCTCATCTAGTCAAATAACGTGAGCGCCCTTATGCTGCTGTTGCTGCATCCCCTCATGTGGATAATGCTGTCCCTATATGCGGCTGCTATCTCCTCATACCGCTACTGTCCCCTGACATCTGCTTATTCATGGATGGTCAGGGGACTCATCTGATCAGAATATACTGCTGCGGCTGTCCCCTGATTCTGCTAACTCATGGGTGTGTCACGTCCCCGGGCTGATTTGTCTGCTTTTCTCTTATAGTGTGTGGGTGTGTGCTTGTGGTTGTTTACACTTACCATGTGCTTCTGTGTCATCGTGGTGCTCGTCTCCGCCCTCTTGTTTCATTATTATTTTGTTATTGGCCACTATCATCTGCTCTGCATTATGTTAATCACTCCTTCTCTATTTAGTCTCCTCTCGTGTGCTGTCTGTTGTCAGATCGTCGGTGTTGTGCTCGTTTATGTCTCAGCTCCATCCACAGCTCATGTTTTGCCTGCACCGAGATCGTGCTAGTTTTGTTTTCATCCTTTAGTTTTGTTTTCTCCCTCTTCCTCCTGCTTTCAGGCAGCGCTAATTCTCCTAACCTTCCCTTGCTCGCGATCACCTATCGCCGTCAGTGCTCTTCTTCGCCTCGCTGCCGGTGCGCCACCAGTTCCCCGCCTCAACAGCGCCCCCGCCACTCTGTCAGTTTATCTCGGCCTTGATGTGGATTTTCTTAGTGGAATTCGTCCAGGAGGCACTTCGTGAGCTGCTCCGGGCTGCCCTGTACCTGGATAGTTTTTTGTTTACTCTTTTTCCCTTTTTTTGAACTTCAAGCCTGTTAAATAAACTGACCTTTTGGGCACCTGCAACTGAGTCCAAGTCTCGTACTGACAGGGTGGTCAGGACTCATCTGATTATAACATATTGCAAATTATCCGTATATATTCGTAGATCACTAAGCATATAAATTGTAAAAATAAAATCATCCTCTGTATCTCAGAGGATTGCCAGGTGTGGTTTTGTTGGGGGGATATTTTAGCTCCCACAGTCCTAAACTGTGTGAGCGTTCCCTAATGCTGATGCTGCTGTCCTCTGACTCTCTGCTATTTCATGGTGCTCATGAAAGGTCAGAGGACTCCCTGAACAGAGCCATACCGCCAAATTTCAATTCAGGAACATCAACTTGTTTGCAATCTATTCAATAAAAATTCTTAAATTATTTTATTGTCTGTGTGTTCTTGACTTAATGGACCTGACAGAAATGAGCGTCAGCGTCAGTTCAGTTTTTATTTTAAAAATTTAAAATGTCATGATGTGGGGCAGAGTCGGCGTCAGAGCAGATCTACTGGAGGGGCATTGGATCATCGGCGGGGGGGCACTGTCGTTTGATAAATATTTTTTTGACGCATTGGCAACATCATAGTAGCATGGAAATCCAGACCTAAATCTGAAAGATCTATATAGAATGACAATGAAAGATTTAAGGCCCGTTCACACAAAGAACGATGACTATAAAGATAACGATATTAGCGTCCACACCAGCGAACGATATCTTCTGTTTATTCTAAGCGCACGCTCGTCTGGCGCTTTAAATTCTCGAGCGCGTTACAACAGGATGGATTCTGATTGGCTGTCAATTTTTTATCGTTCATCAGCTGGAAAAAAATGTTTTGAAAGTGATTCCAACGATATGGTTTTTTTTGTCTTTATCGTTATAGTTGTGGTGTGGACGCTGCTGTTCTTTAATACTGAAAACGATTTTTAGAACTATATCTTTATCGTTATCTTTATAGTTATCGTCCTTGGTGTGAACGGGCCTTTAGACTTGGGGTTTTATCTAAAAGAGGAACAGAAGACAGCGCTGAAATTTGCTGTTTTGCCGACCGGATACGGTTCCAATGATCTATATAGAATGACATTCTACCCTATAATGTTAGCTCCAATGATCTATCTATATAGAATGTCATTTATATAATTTTTTTTTTTTTTTTTTTTTATACCTGTCTTGATTCCTAATACACAACAGATGACGATTGTTAGGTTAAACGTTCAGAATACGATTCAATATAAGGTTAGTATAGCCTAGTTCAGCACGTCAGCGAATGGACAGCGACTCATTCTCGCGTTCTATGAGTTCAGTAGCCTACATTTTTGGGAAAATGTACATTTTTGGGAAACGCGCGAGGAATTGCGGCTAACGTTTATAACCTTGCACGTAGAGAGCGCTTTTAAGAGCTAAGATAGGCTAGGCTACATCGAGGGAAACCCGGCCCAGAACAGATAGCCTAAACAACAGAACAGGACAGAAAATAATAATATAAATATAATATAGGCTAAATAAAAAAACATAAAATTGGCCTACAATGAATAGCTATATATTTTTTATACTTAAATAATTTACAAATTACGACGACAAAAATAAAACACTGAATCAGTTTGAAGCTTTGAAAAACCGGCAAAAAAAAAAATGTCCCCATCAGACAAAGTGTTTTCGTATAGATGTTTCTGAAAACTTAAGGCTTTTTTTCTTAATAAAACGAGTTGGACATCATCACACAAAAGTCTGCGTATGGACCAACAGAAGACTAAAATTCGCCTGCAGAGAATAAGGATGTCACAACAATAATGAGCCACTCACACAGGTTATAAGGTTTAACTGATTTTGTAGTTTTTGATTTGCGTAGAATGCAAATTCTGTAGAACTTGAGAAATAGATAAAAGAAAATAAAATACAGGAAATGGAAAAAATAAAATACAGAAAATACAAAGTGTGCTTCAACAAATAAAATAATTTCTTTAAACACCGTTTTTTCTTAGGGTTTCAAGGACTTTAAATACTCTAAAGGACTCATTTTCTTAACAAAATAAATAAAGGACAAAAATAAATGTATTTTCTGCTATTACTTTATGCTAATACTTGGTTTTAACCTGGGTTACACACCTCCCAACAGTTTATGCACGCACCAAGCAGAAATGACATAAGCCCGTATATCTTTACAGACAGCCAAGTAAAAAACACAAATGCAGTTAGAACCCACAAACATTCATCAACAATTCACCTGTTTTTTTTTTTTTTTTTTTTTTTAATTAGCTGCTAACAACTGTCTATAATATAGACGGACAAACTGTTCTTCAACTTGAAATGGATTTTTGCGCGCGCGCTGCAAATCAAATGTAACAAGTTTACTCGGCGACCAATAAGCATTCACCATGACGAAGCCTAGTAACGTGCCATGAGCAACCAAAATTATGCATTTTCCCCATTCTTTTTATTTTATTTACTTTAAGTTACAGTTTGAACATTTAATAGTAAAATAATAACTAAAAGGGATTTTTTTTTTGGGCCACGCCATGGCCTGTAGGAGGGGCATCAATGACCGCTAGGGGGGGCACGGCCCTCGAATGCCCCACCACAGCGCCGGCACTGATGTGGGGTTAGTCTGGAGCGCAGCCTGTGGACACCCCGCGACAGAAAACACCCTCTCCGGGGGCACAGATGTCCTGGGAATAAAGAGATAATGTCTCGCTAGAGCGGCCAGCTTTGGGAAGCGCCTTTCATTTGCTTGTGGATGTTTGCGTCGCAAGTGATATTGCATTGTACTTGCACTACTGCTTTATTTTAATACCACGTAGCATATTTTGCAAGTAACTTCGTTGACCTTTCTGTCGAAATGGTCCCACATAGTAGCCTACCCATACGGAAAGGTAATATATTCACATATATGTGAAGCACTGTTAAATATATTGAAATATATTTTGAAAATATATTTTAAAAATACATATGTTGCGTGTGTGTGTTACATTATATTCATGCCTCAAATAACTTTTAATCAATGTGTTTTTGCAGTGCAGCAATGCATTTTGTTTCTACACTATGTTTACCATTTTTAAAAGCTATATTATTATATTATATTATATTATATTATATTATATTATATTATATTATATTATATAGATCCTATAATCTAATTCTATTTAGGCCTACTATCAACTTAATATGTTATCAAGTGTCAGGACAAGTTTATAATTTTATGTACTATGTAAACGCTGTGTAATGTGTTTGATGGGTGCGCCCGTTGAACATTCGACGTGCATTTAAACTGTGGCGGGAGTTACCATGGAAACGGGGCGGCAACTCAGCTGATAAGTAGCAAATCTCTCGTCTCTCACTGTTTGTTTTTACTGCTTTCAGGTAAGTTTAGTCCCTAAAATTACACAATTAATTACATAGAACTTTTCCTGACACTTTCTTACATGTGATTGACACGTTTCTGTTGAATATTTACTTTACAGAAATGGTTCAGTGTCATGGGAATAAGTCCGTTAGCATCACAACCATGAGCTAACAGAGGCTAACTATAAGAGGTAAGCTAGCTATAGATTTGAGCTCTTATTTATGAAATTTTGGGATTTTAATCACATATTATGTGTATATGAGTTTTTATAGCTTTGTAAATGTTTTGCTGGCAATTTGTTAATGGATGAATTAAAAAAAGCTAATTAATTTAACCGTTCTGTATAATATGGTATCATCCTGTATTTAAAGAAGCATTATGAAAGCTGTATGGAACGCAGTTTGTCCCGTATTTAAGGCATATGCCGTATGACCACCTAGACCATACGAATACCAAACTCTAAGCTGAGAATCTATTTTTCTTTTTTGACAAGTGTTTGATTTGTGAGCATATCTGTTCGAGGGAGGCTTTAAGACTAAGCGGAATCCTCTGCCGGCTGCTCGCTCCCGCTTCACAGCGAGCGGGTCTCGCGCTAACCGAGGTTTTATTAACATCCGCGTTTCGACTTCAGCTAACAGTTAATCAGTCTGGGAGAATGCAAACAACGTGATTCCAGCATCCAGCCATGCAAGAAAACGTGCATTTTACCTGAGGGAAGACGTGATCAATAAGGAAAGTCGTCTTTCTTTAAAGTAAGTTAGGTAATGTTGTTAAATACCTAGATGAAACAATTTATATTTAAATAACTTACAGCGTACTCTTAACCTTGAATCTTAAACAACAAAACGACCAATGAAGTGTCAAGCACCCAAAGCAGTCCATTAATTCTAAAGTTATCCTTAATTGAAAAATAAGCATTTCCATTTGTACTGTAGTAGACCTACTGTATATCTATTACACACACGCAAATCAGAGTCAGAAAGAGCTTTATTGTCAAGTGTATTTGCACATACAAGGAATTTGTTTTAGTGTCACAAGCTTCCAGAACACTGAGACAACAACACACAGATAATAAAAAATAAGATGTGAACAGATAATAAAATTTTGATAAAATAAAGAAAAAAAAAAACTGTAATTTTGTGAAATAGCCTATTATTGCAATTTAACATAACAGTTTTATATTTTAACATACTTTAAAATATAATTGATTCCTGTAAAGCCATGCTAAATTTTCAGCATCATTATGATCCTTCAGAAATCATTAAATTATGCTGATTTATTATCAGTGTTGGAAACAGTTGTGCTGCTTAATATTTTTTGAGACCTGTGATATTATTTAAGGATTCTTTGATAAATAAAAAGTATAAATAACAGTATTTATTCAAAATATATTTTGTGTGTGTGTGTGTGTTAAATATACACTACTGTTTGGTCAGTACATTTCTTTTCTTTTTTTTTTTTAAAGAAACTTTTAGAATACTTTTATTCAGCAAGGATTAAGGTGTTAAATGGATAAAAAGTGATACTGTTAGAATATTGTCAAAATTTCTATTTTGAATAAATTCTGTTGTTTTTAACTTTTTATTTTATTTAGGGAACACAGGTTCCAAAAATATTAAGCAACACAACAGTTGATAATATTATCAACACTGATAATAACTCAGCATATTAGAATGATGTTCTGAGTAATGATGCTGAAAATACAGTGCTGCGTCACAGAAGTAAATTAATAAAAATGATATTTAAAAGTATAATAAGAAAGGAAACCAATATTAGAAATTGCAATAATATTTCACAATATTACTATTTTTGTGCATTTTTGATCAACTAAATACAACCTTGATGAGCATAAGAGACTCCATTAAAAAACATTACAAATCTAAACGATATATACCCATTTATATATGCATTTTTGTTTATATTTATACTATATTGTTGAGCATAAGAGACTCCATTAAAAGTAAAATTCTCTTTTCTTAAGATTTTTTTGTATGTTCTGTACATTATTCTTTCTCTTTTCTGCATTTCACCTCTGCTGTAGTTTATTTTAATAAATCTGACATTGTATACTACGTATTGTTGGCTCTCTGACACATTGTTTATTTTCCTGTATTCTACCATGCTGATGACCGTGCAGCAGAGTTGGAGTGGACCTCTTGTTGAAGAACTTCTCCAGGCACTATGAACCATCATCTGACTAGTAAGAAAAAACCTCAAACATTCAGAAGTTTATCAGATATTAAAAATATATGTCAAATAAATATCAAATATTTTTTGAGTCCTGTATGTCTTACAAGGCCATCCTGTTAACACTGCACTGAGGACACTACAGAGAGGTACAACATAATTCAAAACGAGACACAGATGATAATAAAAAAAGTGCTTTGAAATGAAAATTAATACTGGTAAGACAGAACCGAGTACTGTGACTGTGATTCACTTCAAAGTGAAACAGTCTGTAATGGTCATGTGCCATGCCAGATCGATGGTGAAGGTGGGAATTATAAGTAAGATTTTCTAAACTTTAAATGTAGTAAAGTGTAGTAAATGTAGTAAATGTAGTAAAGTAGACTTTGTTGCTTGTGGAAACCTCACACAAGACTGAAAGGTGCTTAAAACTTAAAATCTTATTTGCACTCTTGAAAACTGTTCACCAAAGACTAAATTTCAGTCCAGCAGAATTTTCTGCACCACTTCACCACCAAGATCAAAATGAGCATTGTGAATGTAAAAGCTTCACATTACATTTATAACAACCATTGTTAATATTTGAATTATATTGAATTATATTATGCCTTGATAGTGGACAACATATTTAGGGTTCAGATCGCGCTATACGTCGAGAATAATGCACTTTTTTTTTTTTAAAAATGGCATTTATCAGTTTTTGCAAATTAACTTTTCACACTTGCCATACTCCAACAGGGTGAACGCACTGACCAAACAAAACAAAATTGGTGGCAGTGTGAAATGACCATAATGCTGTATGTTAGGTGTGAGATTCATATAACTTGGTTTGCTATAATACATCTATTCAGAAGTGCACCAGTGTGAATCATAATTTCCCCCACATTTGCTGTATATCCATAAAGTCATATCTATTGCCGCGTTTCCACCGAAATTGCCGGGAACAATTGTACCAGGAACTTTTTTGCCCAGGAACTATTTTCCCCACAGACCTGTTGCTTTCAGCGTTTCCACCGCGGTCTAAAGTACCGTGAAGATTAGGCAAATAGTCTGGTGACGTAAGCCTGTGCGTGTTTCTCAATACAGAGTACGCAAATTTTGGACTTGCATCCTCGGTAGTTCGGACTTTGCGAGTTCGACTCGGGAGTGTGATCTCCCGCGGATGAAACGATGCAAGTCTGGTAATTCTGCAAACAACAGCATACTTAAGATCAGTCAGCTCGCCTTGGCTACTGCAATTTTCAATAAGACGAAATAGGCTATGATATCAAATACCACTGCCTCCTTTCATTTTCATTTAAACATAATAATAGCCGCAGAAATGTACTTCGTTCAGGGAAATGTGTATATATACAGCCTACAATACAATGAAATGAAATATTATATCAATTTTCCTCTTTTTATTTTCATTTTAAAGGGTTAGTTCAGCCAAAAATGAAAATTATGTCATTAATGACTCACCCTCATGTCGTTCCAAACCCGTAAGACCTCCGTTCATCTTCGGAACACAGTTTAAGATATTTTAGATTTAGTCCAGGAGCTTTCTGTCCCTCCATTGAAAATGTATGTACGGTATACTGTACACGTCCAGAAAGGTAATAAAAACATCATCAAAGTAGTCCATGTGACATCAGAGGGTCAGTTAGAATTTGTTGAAGCATCGAATATACATTTTGCTCCAAAAATAACAAAAATGATGACTTTATTCAGGATTGTCTTCTCTTCTGGGTCTGTTGTGAAAGCGACTGCTGTGACTGTTGACGTAGGATGCTGCTGACGTGTTTTCTGGTGCGCCCAATAACAAAGAAAACACGTCAGCAGCGTTGTACGTCAACTGTCACAGCAGTCAGTCGCACAATTGAATGAAGACCACAGATTACCTGTTAGATTTAAACAAAACTGATTATATTTTAAGTTTAACCACTAAAGAGACATCAGAGCCAGCGGCACATATCAGAAGGACTAGCCGAGGTGAGACTGCTCTAGGCGGATACATGAGCACTGAGCTCCCACTGATCACGTGGAGCTGACCGTCTCCGAAATCGGCGAAACACATTTTTAAACAGGCACTGTCTTTATAAATAAACCACAGATTTGAGTTTTCAACAACTACATTCTCTCCTGAAATACTTTTTAAAACTACATTTCATGATACAATAACAGTAATATTTTGAAAATTATCCGAATAAATGGTGGTTGAAATCACAATGCTGCGTGAACTCAACCAATCAGCATGTTTAGCACTCAAGTCCCGCCCCCGAAAGTTCCAGACCTTTGAGTACTACCTTGTGAGCAGGGACTTTCTGAGGGGCATTTTTCTACCCGGAACTTTATTTAGATCCTAGTTTCTGCTGTGGAAACACACCGAGTACCCGCCCAAAGTCCCTAGTTCCTGGGTAAAGTTCCAGCGGTGGAAACGCGGCTTATGTCCTAGTCTTCTTTCAGTGGTTAAGATCCAATATTTTTTTATGACGGACACAAGTTTGGGAGGCATTGTGTAAACGTGATTGACACAACGTGAGGTCGTATTTATTTTTTTAATGTGTGAAAATATCTGACTATAGTGTGCAGTGACCTTAAAGATTAAGGGTACAAACACTTGACCAGAATCATGTCAAGTGACAACTGACTAATCAAAATGTTTATCTTCTTTCTTGTTTTGTTTTGTTTTGCAGATGCTGTCATGAAACGCCATGAAAAGGCAACTGCTGGACACCTGGGACAGGCCATCAATTCCAAGTTGGCGGAACTGAGGTTTCAACTGAAGAAAAAGGAGAGCCTGTTAGAGTTTAGAGTTGTCTATTAGAGAGGGTGAAGGAAGAACATCCAAACCCTGCCCCTGGTTCCTTAAAGATTTTTTATGGATTTATATAATGGTGTTTTTTCGTAAAGTAAAGACCGTGGCAAAATTAACATGACAATACTTTGATGTTTTGTTCTACAAATTAAACCACACACACACTCCAAAAACACCAATTTTGATACAATTTACATTTGCAAGAAAAAATAAATCAAAGTATTGTCATGTTAATTTTGCCGCTGCCTTTACTTTACGAAAAAACACCATTATATAAATCCATAAAATCTTGAAGAAATCAGGGGCAGGGTTTGGATGTTCTTCTTTCACCCTCTTTATTAGACAACTCTAAAAAATTTTTTTTTTTTTTTTTTTTTTTTTTTTTTTTAACACAGACTTTATTAATAAAAAAATAAAAAACTTCTCTTCAAGAATTACTTTTCATGTTTTAGCATCATCCTTTAGTATTCATAATAGCAATTTCAGTAAAGTTGCTGGTTTGATTTATGTTTTAACTGTGCAGTTTATGTGCATTCTGTTCTTTTTGTCAATGTCAATAAAATTCTTATTTTTCTATAGTAGGTGTTATGTCATCTGAATATACTGCTCATTTTTGAAAGTGAATTTATACTGTCACAGTTTTTAAGTTGCATTGTCTGGGGATTTGTACATTTTTCAGTCTCCAATTTCTGTTCAGCATTTGAATGTTGTTTAAATGTTCATATATATGTATATATATATATATATATATATATATATATATATATATATATATATATATATATACATGTACTGAAATGTAATATGTTAACAAATATTAGAAATTTAATACATAGACATATATTGCAAATTAATATATTTACATAGTCTGATATCTTAATGTATTTATATATATGGGACAATAAATATATGTAAATATTTACAATAAAAAAATATATTTGCATATATATAAATGTAATATATTTACATGTACTGAAATGTAATATGTTAACAAATATTAGAAATTAATATATAGACATATATTCCAAATGAATATATTTACATAGTCTGATATCTAAATGTATTTACATATATGGGAAATAAATATATGTAAATATTTCCAGTAAAAAATATATTTACATATGTTTAATATATGTGGAAAAATATTAAAAAAGCGGCGGCCAAAAATCACATATTTAAATATGTTTTATAAAATATATGTAAATATATTTTAAAATATATTACAAAAATATATTTTCTTCTATTTAAATTTAAGATATTTCAATATATAAAAATGTATTTATTTTAAATATATTTCGATCTATGTGACTTCGCTCGCTTCATTTGGCTTGCTCAGCTAAATGTCTTTAGGCGTGTGGTTGCGCGTCAACGCGCCCAGTGAGTTAACACATATATATATATATATAGATAGATCGAGAGAGAGATTACAATGCAGCAAAAAAAAAAAAAGTTTAACTGATAGTATTAGGGGCCGTTCACATGTCGCGCCTGAAAACGTGTGGAAAACGCTAGGTGCGCCCCTTTCTCCTCGGGCAGTTGCGCTCCTGAGGCGTCTGTCGTCGTTAAGCATCCATCAGCTGCGATATCCGTTATAAGGAAATTTCAGCACTCTCCACATGGACGCACCTTTAGAGAGAAATACAACCCTCACAGATTACATAATGCTTTCGTTTTGAATTGATTCGTTTAAAAGACATTTCAAGCTTTCTGTAGATATATTGCTCATGTATGTGAGACACCACAATTTTCAGTTATTTCATTATCAGGAAAAAAATCATGTGATCAAGAGGGCGTCTTCCTGTCATGCATGCGTAATAATTTTCGCACAAACACTTGAATATGAATAATAATTCACATTTTGCATATGCATTACAAAGCAAATATATATATATATTTTTTTCATGCAATTATCCTAAATAAAACCAAACAAGATTTGTAATGAAGATAAAATATGTAGACAAATAAGAATAAATGCTGCGAGCACTCAGCATCATGAGCGCCGAGCAAATCTTGCACTGATATTTTACAGAATATTATACAAACCTGCATTTAAATGCGGCTACAATTTATGTATTTATTTATTTATTGTTTTTTTTTTTTTACTTAAATTACATGAAAGCAAGTGAAGAAGACTGAAGTTGTCAATTAATTAAGCTCTTTTTTACATCGTGTGCATTTTGTTGATTATAATGAGAGAACTTGAGTTTAATCATGAGGACATTTTATTAATCTGTCCATTTATTTAATAAAATAAAGTTTCAATGATTTAGTTAAATCGTGCAGGTTTAATTTATTCGTTTCTTGTTTTAATTAGACCTAAATAATGGGAGCAAAATTATTCAGTGCCTCATGTTTTACTAAAATAAAGAAAATAATTTATAAAACACGCAAGCCTAGCTCACTAGTTCTTTTGAATAATATAACACATAATTCATATTATATAAATAATACTGCACACTAATTTAAATGTCAAATCTAAAATATGGTGTAGAGAAAATATAAGCACAGGCTCATAGGCTTGACATTTATCCTGCTTGAATTTGTTCTAAGAAACGCACATATCTTCATAAGGACTAAACTTTCATCTGTGAATATTAAATATTTTTTTCTTTCATTTTCCCCCAACTGCAGTCAAATATAACACTTTGGTGAGGCAAAGCTGACATCTATTTGCGAAAATGTGCTTTGATGCACTTGTTTGAAAACTTGTGATTAAAGGGCATACAGAACTACCACATTTTGCTCTAAGTTTGATTGCACTTTTTTTCAACCGCAATTAATTGATTTAAAATAATTTCACTGCTTTAGTTTTAGTTTTAATTTGAATTAATGTATATTTTTAATTAATTGATTAATAATTATATATAATTATAATAAGCTACTACTAAATATTGTAGAAACTTAATTTTCTTTAAAGTTGCTTTGCAATGATTTGTATCATAAAAAGCGCTATATACAAATAAACTTGAATTGAATTGAAACTTGAATTGAATTTGGAACTTTAACTCTTTCAATACAGTCATGTTGCAACCCATTCTTTTTATTCAGTTTCAACAGCTTTTTAACTCATGCATTATTACTACGTTTGTTCGTTTGTTTGTTTGTTTATAACAGGACCCCATAACTTTGTACATGTTCAAAATGTAAAGCTTTATGCATTAATTGTTCTTATTATTGTTCCGGTTTTATGTCAAAATTAACACATTCAAAACAAGTCATTTGTTATGGTTGCTGTATAAGACTTGTTAATTTATTAAAGTTGTCTGAATACTTTGGGAATAAAATAACCATGAAATGACCTGACCATGATTAATTGCAATGTGCCTGGCTTACACATAACATACTAATACACTTCTAATATCCAAATCCGTTAAAGGATTTTTAGGCTGCATTAATTAGGTAAACCGGAACCGGGAACACTTCCAATAACACCTAATGTACTTGCTACATCGTTAGAAGAATGGCATCTACGCTCATATTAGTCTGTTTCACCCGCATGCACAATCTGACTTTGCTGCAGCCTGGAATTGAACTGCTGGTTTCGTCTGGTCAGAGGAGAACTGGCCCCCCAACTGAGCCTGGTTTCTCCCAAAGTTTTTTTCTCCATTCTGTCACTGATGGAGTTTTGGTTCCTTGCCGCTGTCGCCTCTGGCTTGCTTAGTTGGGGACACTTCATTTACAGCGATATCATTGACTTGATTTCAAATTATTGCACAGATACTATTTAAGCTGAACTGAGCTGCATGATGACATCACTGAATTCAATGATGAACTGCTTTTAACTGTCATTTTGCATTATTGACACACTGTTTTCCTAATTAATGTTGTTCAGTTGCTTTGACGCAATCTTTTTTGTTTAAAGCGCTATATAAATAAAGATGACTTGACTTGACTTGTGCCTGTAACATGAAATATGAATTGACAATTATGGAATACAAACGTAGCACAGTTGAATGTGTGTCTCTCGCATAGGTCTGAGATTGGCTCTATACCTGTTTGATGCTGTGCTAGAGGTTCACCAGTATTTAAACCTCAGTTACATTGAATGGCTGGTATAGTGTCCCATTTAGAGACTTTAGCATTCTTTTAAAATATATTTTATGGCTGAATGATAACTGTATCAGTATAATACATAATGTGAAAAGTCAATTAATCAAATGTTTCAGATCCAGTCTTCACTATCTCTCTATGTCAGGGTGTGCCAGGTTTTGATCTGATATTCAAAGCAGTTAACACCTTGGCACATATATATATATATATATATATATATATATATATATATATATATATATATATATATATATATACACACACACACACAGTAGTATATAATATATATATATATATATATATATATCTATATATATATATCTATATATATATATATATTATAAGAGATGCAGATACAGAAAAAAAAAAAGAAAGCATGAGATAAAGTGACAAAATAACAACTCAGTAAAGTTTACTGAATAATCTTTGTTGCATTCTTCTTATGGTCAGTCTTTGTATGACCAGCATACATTCCACAACTGTTACCAAGCAAATACAATTGCTGTTTAACAAAATAGTCTTGTGATATAAAAATCTTTGAGATTACAACACAACATAAGAATAACATTAACAATGGTTAATCACAGTGATATAATATGAAAAGTAAATGAATGTTGATTACATTAGAAATTAATAAATAAATTGATGTACATATAAAAGATTAAAATTAATGTGAATGAAGACGTCTGTAACTGTCATCCAGATGTTGTGCCACAGTGTTTAAATCCTGAAAAATCAAGGAAAACAATTAGTGTGTATTAACTGAACCTGCATCCTGTTGCACAAATGGTAAGCACAAAAACATCCCGTTGTTCATACACTTAGTTCTCATGAGGGTCTAAATCTATTCATCATTATAAAGTTATAGTTATGAGGAGTCACGTGACCCACCGATAGCAATGGCGGTGTAGTTTTGTTGTTATAATAGTTGTTATGGTTGGTGGCAAGAGTATGGATGGCAAAACGTCAATTAACACTGGCTTCCCCGGAGGAAGAGAGAGTTAGTTATAGTTATTTGTTTTGTTGATGGGGGGGTTCTTGGCGTTGTTGTTGATGAGGTGATGATGATGCACCTCAGCTTAATTAGAGAGTTTTTTGAAGAATTATTCACGATTGCTGAGAGGCTTGGAGGTTTGGAAAGAGGACGTTCGTTGGATAAGAAATAATTTTGACAACATGCAGACAGCCCTCCGTAACGCAAAAAAAGACACCGTGGAGATTAAGCTAGCGGTGGACTCCTTTCAGGAAAAGTTGGCAAGAATCGAAGATAAAAGTCGCCAGTCCAATATCCGTCTAGTAGGGCTAAAAGAGGGTGTGGAAGGAGATGACCCTCTGCGATTTATACAAAATCAGCTCCCTAAATGGATTCCCTCCCTTGCCGGCAAAGTAATGGAGATTGAAAGAGCCCACCATATATATAGCGGCGAACGGCCAAAAAGCAACCCATCGTACATTCATCTTCAAGTTGCTACGTTATCAAGATCGGAATGCGAAAGTTCGCTCTCAATGTGGATCCCGCCGTTAAAATCTTCTTTGAAGGGAGCTGTATCGGCGGCGGCGTCACGAGAATCTGAGGTGAATGAAGACGAATCTGCAGTTCCTATGGAGGACCTTAGAAAATTTGATTGTCTTTTCATCCGGAAAATGACCGGGTTGGGTGATGACGGACGAGCCGCACTGCTAAATTGGCCGCATATCCAAATAATGTTACTTCAGGGGAGGTAGAAGAGTGCGTTCCAACTCTTTGCTTACTGCCCATTTTGTTACTGTTCTTGTTTTGCTTTGTGTTTTATGCCCAAGACCATCCAAGTAAGTTTTTAACCTGTACCCCTTATGCATGTTTTTTATGCATAATGTTTGTATGTTTATAAACATGTACGTGTATGCATTTGTTCTGATCACCGTTATCTTTTCGGGGGATCACCGCTATCTTCTCTTCCACCTCAGTTCTGGCTGGTCTACTCTTCCTTAGTAATATATGGCTATAAATATTTTGTCGTGGAACATCAATGGGTTAAACAGCCCTGTTAAACGAACTAAATGCTTAGATTACCTAAGATGCAAAAATGTCCATCTCGCCCTTATACAAGAGTCTCATTTGAAAGCAGCTGACGTGCATCGCTTTCAAAATAGGTACTTTAAAGTGATATGCTCCTCTTCGGCCGCCAACGATTGTAATACTGTGTTGGACCCCCAGTTAGATAGATCTCATGCCTCTAAGGCTGATTCAATCATTTCTGGGTGTTTTAATTCATTTTTGCGGCACACTAACATATGTGACGTCTGGCGTTTACAAAATGACGGTGTTAAGGATTATAAATTTTTTTCAGCTCGTCATAAGAGCTATTCAAGGATTGATTATTTACTTATGTCCCCTTCTCTTATTCCCTTTATTAGTAAAGTTAATATTCTGCCACTTTTTTTTTATCGGATCATTCTCCAGTTTCTTACATCTTTAACCGCGGTATCGTTGGGCTCCAGACACAATCACTGGAGATTCAAAACACCTCCCTATTACAGGACTGTACATTTGTGGATGAAACTACGCAGCTCCTTGAAAGAGTTTTTGCAGATCAACAAAAATTCAGTCTCTAACCCCCAGGTATTGTGGGAAACCACTAAATGTTGTTTTATTAGGGGTAAATGTACACAAAATTTTTCTTTTGTTGGATGATTCCTCGCTATCACTGTCTGTCAATCAGATGAGGATTTTGTCTGCTGCCCTCACTGCTGCCAAAAAGGTTATCCTGAAACTTTGGTTTGAGCCATCTATCTCAGCTACGTCTACTTGGATGTCCTATCTGCTGGACATTGCTCTGTTGGAGTGTACCACAGCTAAAGTGCATGGCGCCACCAGAAGGACAGTACAGTTTTGGTTGGACCTTGTTGAGACTTTTATCAGACCTCTTGAAATCTTGAGAGGTATTGGTTATACCTCTAAACAAGGATTCCCCTCTCTCTCTCTCTTTTTTTTTTTTTTTCCTTCTTATCTCTGTATCTTATGAATGTGGGCGGATCTTGGGCTTTTGTTGTAAATAGTTATAAATCTAAATTAAGAAGCACCACAGTCTGATAACCAACTCTTTCACAGAACAGCTTTCAACATTAACCCCATTAGAACAATTATTGACAATTTCATTTCGAAGAAGAGATTGTCTAATTTGGGGCAAGTAATCGAAGAGATGGACAGTCTGACCCTCACATGTAAAGCCATGAGAGTAAACAAGATCGTTGGATTGACTTCCCCCCACCTAGCAAAACCAGACTGAAATTCCTAAGGAGACCTGTTAACCCCTCTGGTCTTCACAGGACATATCCTTACTCCCCAGAATGGCACAGAGAATGCCTTCCAATGCATATATGCACCAAAATGAACTTAAAAAAGACTTCTAAATGGTTATCAGTCCATTGCTTAACTCCATATCATTTATGTAACCGACACAATTTGATTTTAATGTTTCTAATCACTTATTGTGTATGTCTTTTTAAATAACTCTTGAATAGCTTAAGGGATCATATTCATGTTTTAGTATGTGTGTGTTCGAATATTCTTGCTTGAAACGTTTCTGACCATCAGTTATTTGTCAAATGTATCATATTCTTGTTATAGGAATCATGTCCAAATTATACCTTCAAGAGTGGGAAAATTCGAACCACGTGCTTGATAAGATAACATATGATTTATGAATGGGTGGGACAAACAATGCAACACCCTGAGAAAAGACAATATCTAATTGGTCAAGACAACATTTGAGGTGTGGCCAAAAGGCCAGTTTAAATACTCAGGACACCATCAAATTTTGCTTTTGCTTTTAGCTTTGAGCTTGCGTTTAGCTTTTGCTATCAGTCATGCCGGCTTTTTAGCCTGCTTTTAGTCATGCTTTGTCATCACTTTTAGCGTTCTTCGAGCGCCGTTCCAGCGTGCTTCGGCGTGCACGCCTGCTGCTACTTAGCCACGATGAGAAGAAACACCACCTAGTCTCGTCAAACTTTACTTCTGTTCTTTTCTTTAGTTTCTTTTCTTTTCCGTTTGAGAGTTTCCTGTTCTGAGTTAAGTTTTGTAACACCGTGTCTCCGAGTCTGACCTCGAGTGCCAGTCTGAAACTTCAACCACCCCACAACTCCGCATCTTCAGCCAACGCCCAACCACGGGCTTCCCAAGACGTCACTTCAACGACTACTGAACTTCCAGCCAATCAGCAACCTCGGGAAACCCCCTTTTCAGCGACAACAAAGGGAACCCCGTTAAACAGGCAACGTAAGTAACCTCCAGACTCACATCTGTACTGGTGTTATCTAATATAATTTTAACCTCATTGAGGAACTCAGTGCGAGGGTTAATTAAGTGATTAAATGGTTGTTCATGTCTATGCAATTTCACGTATTGCTGTAAACTTGGGATTTCACATTTTCATTCTCTTAAACTCACTCTTTCCTAACGTTCTATCCTCCTGCAACTTGTGTGAATGTGTGAGTGCGTGTGCTTATGTGTTAGATTAGTTTATATGTCTTAGATTTATCTAATAAAGCCTTATTTATATTGAAAAGAGAAGTATCTTGTGTTTTGTGCTCACAAGTTAATGTCTTAAACTGCCGATCTTGTTACTGTGCTAATTAATAGTGTTTTCACTATACTTTGGATATTAATATCCAGCGCAGATTTGATGTTAAACGGCTCGTTCAGTGAATCGCTGGCCGTTTCAGTGATCAGCCGTGAAACAGTGATTCTGTTCAAATTCCCTTTAAAATCTTAAATGATTCCCTTTGAGCTAAATTGACCTGTTTCCCTTACAGTATTATGGTGGAGAATGCGGGCAGTTTAATCTAAATTGTGAGCATAAACCAAGTTATTTAATCTTTTCTTTTTGCTGCTGCGGATGAAAGATGAGAAGCTTCTGAGACGTGTGTGTGTGTGTGTGTGTGTGATCCGTGACGTAAGCAGCGCGCGACCGCTTGAATAGAATGAACGCAGAGGAGGCTGTAACTCAAGTCCACCTCTTCATTGTTAAACGGCAGTAAGTGAACTTAAAGTTAACATCTGAGATCGTACGATAAGGTAGAAATTGAGCGTGTTCCTCATTTTTGTAATGCCTTGTTTATAGCTAAATTGATTTCACTGCGTGTTCCAGTGCCTCTCAAAAGCTATACTCCCGGCAGGGAATCTCAGTCACCGTTCGCTGAATGGAGCTAAACTGCTGTAACGTTAATTCAAAGGGAAATAAATCGGTGAATAAAGAATAGTGTTGAGCGTGTTCCTCAATCTATTTATCAAAGCCTCGTTATTCATAGATTGATTGCCAGTGCGTGTTCCACTGCCGAATCAAATGCTATTCGACTCCCTGGGTTAATATTAGAGAATAATGTTTCCCTGTTCACAAAGTGAATGCAATCTCGCTTAACACTGTGTGTGTCCGAGTGTGATGGGAGTGTTTTTAAAAGCTTGATCAAGTAAATTTTAAATGTGTACCAACAGCGAAGAAAACCTGTTGTGTTTGTGTGTCCAGAGAAACTGGCACGAAGATTTCAGATCCGCAGAGATCGCCCTCACTTTTCCCTTAACTACAGCAAGAAGCTGCTATTTGAATTAAGTTAAAGTTAACTCTATACGAACTGAGAGTTTAAGCGCCACATCGCAAAACTAACTAAACGCGGTGTTGTTATTTGTACAGTGTTGAAATGCGCCGACATTTCATGTAATATGCTTAACTGTACTTGCAATGCAATGATTCATGTGCTAGTCCACTAGAGTTTGTTTTGGTTGCCACAGTTACGACCGTGAAACGGAAGTCTTAACCTACTTCCGGAGCAACTTTGAACTGCGCACGCGCAGCGCATCGACGCTAGGTATATTGTAAACAAAATCCACGGCGTTGCTAACGAAACAGTTGTATTTACATTGAAGTCTGTGCTAAAGCCACTAGCCTCAAGGGTTAGCCGTTAGCATTAACATCCAGTGGTTGAATAGTGTCTGTTTGGGCAACACTAAAGTGATTTAACCCTTTAAACATCTCAACTAATACACTTGTTGGTCTCTTTCTCTCTCTTATTTCTCTCTTTTCTCACGATACCATTTATTGGCATTTTACTAGAAAGGGAAATACTAACTCACAATTATTAATTGTGTCAAATCCAAATTTAATTGAAACATTAAATTTATTTGGAATCATTCCAATTTTCCCCTTAGATCATTTCATATGATCATTACTTCTAGTATTCTTTTTGGGCCTAATTATTTTAGGTACGAATAAGACTTGAACTTTGAAAGTTAAAACTTATTCTACCTAATTTATTTATTACCCATCTGAATATATTCTGTTCAGACTTGTACTTATTTTATTGCGTTTTACCCCTCTTTCTTCCTGTTTTGGTTATACACGTAGCCACTATTGTTTTATTTATATATTTCCTCCTTTATTTAATTTCATTTTTGCTTATCCTGCCCATTTATTACTTTTTAATTTCTTGTCTTATCCTTAGCTCTGTGTATCCTAGCTTGGGAACGACACACCTGAGCCCTAAAAGGAGACACTGTTATCCCTCACTACGAGTTCAAATAAATTAGCAAGACAACTCTCTTTCACTTAAAGTTTATTTTGTTTGATTAGTTGTGCAGCAACTAAAACAACGCTCTCCTCGTAGTTGAGATAACCGCTACTGAGACTTACCATCTCCGTCCTCTCTCTCCTTTCCTTTCCTCTTCACTTTTAACATTTGTAGGGACATGTAAGAACCATCAATCAATTATAAGTGAATGAAATTCGCAATCTTGTCAAAGAAGACGAATCACCCTTATGAATTTGATTGTAATCAACCTCTCCTTTTGTTCTTCCTAACCTCCCTACATTTGGAAACGCAATCCAAGTTTTAGCATCTCATCCAACGCTGAGATCAATTTAATAGAGATACGTGTTGAACAACTGTCGCCTTCGCAGCCTCCCTGGTGAGCGGTCCAACTGTAAGGTGTACGGTGTCAATCCTGTCAGACTAAGGAAAGAGATATCAGCATTATTATTGTATTCTTTTGTCCGAAACAAGAGATTTAATAATATTGTTTAACCTTCTTGATAACATTTAATTGGGAAAATTAATTTTCCTCATTTGAAAAACAAAGATTGTTGCTTGTCATTTGAATTTGTTTTTCACCTCTTTCTCTCTTTCCCTCTTCCTCATTAGAGTGACAAAGTCTTCGCATCTCTAGTCTACTTAGACACCCTGAGAACAACACAGTCATCACCACACTTCACTAGTGGTTCATAATCACTGACACAACACTTAGTTGTCCCACCACACATAGGCTTTTACTCCACACAGATCTGTGTCAGTCTCTCTTCTCCCCAGCGTGCCAACATGCCGCAGACTGCAGACCCCATCACCCATGGGGAAGATGTGAACACTTGGCTGAGAGGCATGACAGACAGCCTCACCCCCAAGACATTTGAACTGTTATTATTTTTAATAATAATCCTAATCCTGAGAAGATTCCTGACACAAGATTCAAGCCAGAACAACAACCACGAGGAGCTAGTCAAGATCACCAGCTCCCTAAGCTATGCCTTCACAACCCAGCTGAAACTGAGCGACAAGCACATCACCCACCTTCAAGAGGAGCTGACACGTGCTCAACGTCGCATAGACAAGCTGGAAGTGAAAGTTCAAGATCAACTCAAAGCACCCAACGAGAGGGAGCAGGAAACAACGGAACAAGTTAAGAAGCTCCAAGCAGCCCTGGCAGCAGCTCAGCTCGACCAGCAACATGCAACAGCTGCCCAGAGAGACCTGGGAAACAGACTCCAGTATGCCGAACAGCTACTAGAGAAAGCCAAGAATGACATCAGAGACAAGAATTCTGAAATCAGTGCTTTGGAAGACAACCTTGAAAAGTACAGAACTGAAATGGACAATCTGACCCAACAACTAGACGATACGAACGATGAGCTCTACATGGTCAGAAAAGAACTCCAATATGCTTACAAGCAGAAACAAGAGCCAAGGAAAGAGAAACATCTCTTATGCCTCATCACTGCTGAGCAGAGCAGAGTCCCATGTCCAAGAACTGGCATATGACGAAAGGAGCGAAGGGCCACAACCTAAAACCTCACCTGCCTTCGCCACACAACCCTTTCCTCCCAACGAAAGAAAACCTCCCGTCCAAGACCTTAGAGCTGCACACGGGATGACCATCAAAGACCTCAACAAGCTGTCTGAAAACATCAGCAGGTTCAACCCGAACTCCACAGAGGGCCACGACATCCAGGCTTACCTGCAAGATATCGAATTTCATCTGGAAATGAGACCTCATGTGACTGACAGAGACGGGTTATACATCCTTAGAGCCACGTCCAGTCCAGAGGTACGAAACTTCCTAGATCGACAGCCCAGTCTAACAAAGTCAAACTACCAGCGACTTCGTGAGGTCCTGATTGAAGAGTTTACAGACCCAGAGTCTGAACATGGACTGTTGACTGCCTTGGAAACCAAACAAGGTCGACAAGAGACTCCACAAGCTTACTACAACCGACTCCGACAAGCCTACTTTGGTGCACACAACAAGCCTGACCTTGAAGAGGATGTGAACTTCAAAAGCCTCTTCCTAAAGAATCTGCACCCTGGAGTCAGCCACCATCTAGGCGTCATGGCCTGTCCACACTCCATGACCATCCAACAGTTGCGTGACCTAACACAGAAGGCCTATAACAAGCAGAAGATGGCCTCAAAGAACTGTAACAAAACATCCACACTCTTGAACTCTGTCAACAAAGACTCAAGCCTTGCACTGGACGACAGCCAGTGGCATCACAACACCAGAGTCTTCCGTCAAGAGCACAGAGAACATGACACCCATGTCCACAACCGCTTTCAGCCCAACCGCTGGAAAAATCCATGGGACCAGCCACGCTTCTCAAGAAACCAAAAGGATAAGAACAACTGGAAACCTAACCAGACATCCAAAGGTAATCACCTGACTCATCCAAGAGCAAGTCATGTGGGTAAGCGACAACGAAACCCACCTCCGCAACACTCAGACATGCACAGTGCTGAGTATTCACAAGAACATGACAGCTTACCATCAGAAGACATGGAACAAGTCATGAGACAACTGAAAGAGTTCCTTCAAGACCAGTTTCACACTTATGACCACAAAGTTGAGTCATGCTTGCTGTGACCAGCGACAGAACGGAAGGCCGGTGATCACCTGGTACACCACATCAGAGATGACAAGCACCTGTTCAACAACCACCCGGAACGAGCAAGTCTTTCACGGCCAACCGTTGATGAAAAATCTGAGGTACTAAAGAACATCACCTCAGTCTCCCAACGCTCACTAACACACTGTCAAATGAATTCCAACTCCAAGAACCACATTCCTGTCTGTGCAACAGCAACCACCAGAGCACAGAAGGTCAGAAAGTCTGCCACAGCCAGAAGGCACCACAAGAAGAGTGCAACATAGGAGACAAAGTTTTGCAACCCAGCTTCACACAGCCATGCCAAACTACCTCCGACTGTCTGCTAAAGAACTTCCTGCCTTGCTGGACTGACCCCCATTAGACCATGGACACGCCCTCATCCAAGCCAAGGATGCAGAGAGCCAGTCTTCAGTGACATACAAGCAAAGGGGGGAGACAACACAGACTGAAACAGATCTGACCACACATACACTACACCTTTTAACACACACAACATTACCTACACCCAGAGGTAACCACATCTACTGATAACACATTCAACAAACATATTCTTCCCACAGGTAGAATGTCCAAATTTTAGTGTAACAAAGTTACATATACCCTCCATGAAGAAACATGCAGCCATCCTCACAATAGGTTATAACATCTGACACTAAGTTAAGGTACATGACACACTAGCTGCACATGACATCCTAGCTCAACAGCAGTTGTAAGCCATGCTAGGAAAACCCACAGCAGCTTTGTTTTTGTTTTTGTTTTGTTTTGTTCTTCTTTTACCTATCCTTCTCCTTCCCCCTCTTTCCTGAGTAGGTGAAACACCTAGACACCCTGCAAGGGTCGAAGGTCTGTTATTAGGATTGACTCGCCACACCTAATATCCGCCAGCCATTCTAAACTGAAAGGAAGCCAGAGAGCTTCATGCATGATAGGTCAACTCATTTCATTGCAAATGATGTTACTAGAAAATTAACGGTAAACGTTTAAATTAAGACAACCTAGAAGAACCAAACAAAGTTAACCACAAATTTGATTGGCGAATCAAAATAAAACTACGATTTCCAAAATGATCTAAACTATCCTCAATGTACTAAACTACATTGACTAATTGAACTTAACCACGTGTACCTAAATAACCCGATGAATGAACCAGTACAGTAACTGTCATGGAGGTGTTGTCTTGTTGTGTTGCTGTGTTTGTCTGCTTCTTCTGCCTTTGTTTCTCCAGCGATCGACGATGTCTTCAGCTAAACACCTCTCGCCGATCGAAGGGGGGGTATGTAGCGTGAACCAGACAAATTATAGATTCGATCGGGAGCCTGGTTGAAACATGAGCCGAATTCCACAGAAAGGCAGGATGTTGTAAATCAACTCCTAGCACCACAGTCTGATAACCAACCAACTCTTTCACAGAACAGCTTTCAACATTAACACCATTAGAACAATTATTGACAATTTCAATTCGAAGAAGAGATTGTCTGATTTGGGGCAAGTAATCGAAGAGATGGACAGTCTGACCCTCACATGTAAAGCCATGAGAGTAAACAAGATCGTTGGATTGACTTCCCCCCTACCTAGCAAAACCAGACTGAAATTCCTAAGGAGACCTGTTAACCCCTCTGGTCTCCACAGGACATATCCTTACTCCCCAGAATGGCACAGAGAATGCCTTCCAATGCATATATGCACCAAAATGAACTCAAAAAAGACTTCTAAATGGATATCAGTCCATTGCTTAAATCCATATCATTTATGTAACCCACACATTTGATTTTAATGTTTCTAATCACTTATTGTGTATGTCTTTTTAAATAACTCTTGAATAGCTTAAGGGATCATATTCATGTTTAGTATGTGTGTGTTCGAATATTCTTGCTTGAAACGTTTCTGACCATCAGTTATTTGTCAAATGTATCATATTCTTGTTATAGGAATCATGTCCAAATTATACCCTGCAAGAGCGGGAAAATTCGGACCACGAGCTTGATAAGATAACATATGATTTATGAATGGGTGGGACAGACAATGCAACACCCTGAGAAAAGACAATATCTAATTGGTCAAGACAACATTTGAGGTGTGGCCAAAAGGCCAGTTTAAATACTCAGGACACCATCAAATTTTGCTTTTTTTGCTTTTAGCTTTTTTAGCTTTTTCGCTCTTTTTTTAGCTTTTTTAGCTTTTGCTATCAGTCATCATGCCGGCTTTTAGCTTTAGCTTTTAGCTTTTCAGTGCTGCTTTGTCATCACTTTTAGCGTTCTTTCGAGCGCCGTTCCAGCGTGCTTCGGCCTGCACGCCTGCTGCTACTTAGCCACGATGAGAAGAAACACCACCTAGTCTCGTCAAACTTTAACTGTACTTTACTTTTTTCTTTTCCGTTTGAGAGTTTCGTGTTCTGAGTTAAGTTTTGTAACGCCGTGTCTCCGAGTCTGACCTCGCGTGCCCGTCTGAAACTTAAACCAGCCCACAACTCCGCATCTTCAGCCAACGCCCAACCACGGGCTTCCCAAGACGTCACTTCAACGACTACTGAACTTCCAGCCAATCAGCAACTTCGGGAAACCCCCTTTTCAGCGACAACAAAGGGAACCCCGTTAAACAGGCAACGCAAGTAACCTCCAGACTCACATCTGTACTGGTGTTATCTAATATAATTTTAACCTCATTGAGGAACTCAGTGCGAGGGTTAATTAAGTTATTAAATGGTTTTTTATGTCTATGCAATTTCACGTATTGCTGTAAACTTGGGATTTCACATTTTCATTCTCTTAAACTCACTCTTTCCTAACGTTCATCTTGTTACTGTGCTAATTAATAGTGTTTTCACTATACTTTGGATATTAATATCCAGCGCAGATTTGATGTTATACGGCTCGTTCAGCAAAGATGCAGGACAGGAAAATTAGAACTCGTTGGGATAGTTTGCCATGGTTTTCTGTATACCATCTACATTAAACTCCACTCAATAATGCGTAAAATCCATGCTGGACGTGATATATATTTACAGTCTTGCAGAATGGGTCACTGCTCCATGGTTTCTGAATTTTTCATAATTATTGAAAAATTTTGGCTTTATAGATGTTGTAAATTTGATAAAATGCATTAGATGCATTGCTTTTTTAATAGCTGCCCTAACACAAACTCAGTATAAAGCCACCGACCACAGCACAACGATCTGACATCAGATTCTTTTTGTTAATGGAAAGACATAACATATATTCACAGCTTTTTAAGCAAGCCTTGTTTTATATCTGATGAAATTTCACTACTGATTGTCATTTTTGGGCCAACATGTCATGGAAACAAGTTTTTGAATGCAATGGAGGCAGGCTTTGGCTAGAAATGTGAACATATGTGTATGGTGCCAGTAGACCAAGGAGACTTTTCAGAAAGGTCCATTTATGAAATGATCCCCTCTAAACTCACATAGTATGAGGATGGTTTGCTACAATTGGATTGGATGCCAAATGAACTAACAAAAAAAGTCCCAGTGCTACCAAAAGGAGCTAAACAACTACCCTAGGTGATCCCAGCACCCATGATAAGGGTGTGACATTAGCCAAGTTCTCTGTACTGTTTTGCAAGCAGAAGCAGCGCAATAATCTACATTCAAACAGCAATAACCAACACAGAACTTCGAGAGCAATCATGGCAAAGCGTAGCAGATCTATTCTGCCAAGACCAAATACCAAGACACATTTATCCCGGTACATAAAATCTGTTCAAGATTTCTCGCATGATAGCACTATTGGGCCTACCGAATCAAAATGCTACAGCAACCAATTTCTAGATAGTTTTTTTGCAAACCCCTTTCACTGATTACTTCACTAATTGGGCATCACTATTTGGGGTTAAGCAAGCTGATCGAAAACACTACATTGAATGCATAAAAGTACCACAAATTAATATATGTATGTTCATACACAGTAAATCTTCGACTTCCACAGGATCAGTAAAGATTACAGAAATAAGAGCTGTTTTTACAGGGGGTATTTCTCATACTAATGCACTCAATGCGTTCAGTAACCAGAACTGGGTGCTTGAGAACCGTTCGCTCCCAGTTTTTTTGTGTTTAATGAAGCACAAGTACATGGCACATTGCATGACTATTTTGAGGATAATACTAGAATGACCAGTTATTGTAAAATGCTCACCTCTCAATTAAACTATCGAGTTGGGAGGGTATTAAAAATTTTACGGACCACACTAAACCCTAAAAACACCCCAAATTGTTTAAAATCTTATCGGGTGTAGGATATAAACATATAAAGATTGTCTGGGTTTCCTACTAAATGTCATTAAATTGATGAATCTAGTGACATTGATGTGTTTTCTACTAGGCACTAAGCACCTGAGTTCATAGAGTTAAGCATGTTTATCTGGGATGGTGGGAGGTTGGTGAATAAGAGGCCCAGGTTTTTGCACAGGAAACTGTTCACCAGGAAACTGTTGACAGTGCGAACATCCAGTGCCAGACCCCACACCGACCGTGGAGTGACACTGTCCCGCTTCACAAAAACTAGCACCATGCAGAACAAACTTTACATACCAGTCTCCTTTCTGTTCATTGGGATTTATACATTCCGTCATCCTGTTTTGGGACTCTGATATATAATCATGGCCAAATATTATAAATTCATATATTTGTCCTCTCTTTGGCATATCAGTTATTCAAATCGGAGTCTTTAGAGGATGTCTCCAAGACATGCTCCCATCCATGTGGTGACTAATCAGAATCAGCGATATTTAGCTGAAACATCCTTGGTGTTGGGGCAGGGCACACAGCACAGAACGCTCACACACGCCATCAGAGACTATGGCTGCGAGGTTTGAGGCTTATAGATATTGTTCTAGGCGTCAAGATATTGTTGTAAATCCACCTCTGCTCTGTCATAATTCTCCTCCCACAGAGCATACAGCCTCAAAATAGGAAAGCACGAAGTCCGACACATAAAAGGACACCCTGCTCGTTTAGTATCTTGATACCCTCAAGCCATCCTGGTAAATGATATCCTGTGGTGAGAACAAATACCAAATCTGACAACCATTCATGACGGGGGACTTGGGAACATAGAGCCCTGCAAAGCGTGGATGTAACATCTACAAATCCCCAGCACGGATTGGTCGGATCATAACAGCGATACCCCAGTCTAAGAGGCTGTGTAGACTAGGTCATCCAAAACGCATCCTGCGGCAAAGTGGGTGAAGTGGTATGATGTGGCATCGCAATTGGGTCACTGATCAAATAACAGCTGGTCTGGACAGCAGGTGTGGCCCCACATTCCAGATGCCCAGTAATGTTAAATCGCCCTGAGGGACAGGAACCTGTCCTGTGCCAAAGCAGAACCTGCTGCGCTAACTTCGTCAAGCGGCAGCTAAACACCCGCATCTGCCCTGGCGGTCTATGTAAGAGACCTACAGATTGTCGTCCACCCGCACTAGGACATGGTAGCCCTTAACCTACTGGAGAATGTTTCAGCCAAATACGTCCTTCAAATTTTCGGGAGCAATTAGCCTTCCAATTCGAGAAGATGACCTCTCCAAACCCCTGGGCTGGACGGCCATCTAAGGCCACTCCCCAGCCCATCAGGGAAACGTCTGTCATTAGCATCTCGCGATGACAACACGGACCTAGAGTGGCACCCAAAGTCAGAAACCGGGGTCTTAACCACATAGATAGGGTACGAAGCCCCTGGCGCGTAACCCTTATTGCCGTTCGTGGGATTAGGCCCTCGATAAATCCCCTGGCCTCTGACCACAACTAAACAATCTCAGTGCGGAGGCCCAAAGTATCACCAGGATTGCAGCTGCCCATGAACCTAAAACTTTTCCTGAAAGTGATGAACCGTGACTTCTGGCCTAGCTTATGTTCTTTTTAGGTGTGGTTAGATGATTCGACACGTGCAGAGACAGCTGTGCCCGCACTGTGATCGGATCCTAACCACCCCCAAATACTTTCCCTGAGCAGTAGAGGAACCTTTTTTTTGCGTTGAGTCTCACCCCATTTTCGAGAGACTAGACGACATCCTGATTTCCGACGCGCCAAGTCTTGAGAAGTGGTTCAGAATCAGACCAGTCGTTCATATAATTTTAAGAATGTATGCTCTGATCCGTAAGAGCCAAGACACATACCATGGATTTGTGGTAAGTGCGGGATGACAAGTCTGAGGGCCGATATGGAAGAACCTGATACTGGTAAGCTTCGGCCCCCGAAAGCGAACCTAAGGAACTCTCCTGTGTTGAGGCAATATTTTTAATATGAAACATTGACCGTTGTCCTTTAGATCAAATTGTCTACAACATCTCCGATTTGGAATCTGATGAAACGAATCAGTTTGATTGTCAGCCTGTTGAACTTGTATGTTCTGAGGCAGCGGTTCAACCCGCGAAGATCAAAGATTGGACGCACGCCCCCCGTCTTTCTTGGGAATCAAGAAAATACCGACTGTCATAGCCGTACTCTCTGTATGGCAGGGGAACACATTCTATGGCCCCTGCCGACGCAAACCGAGGTCTACAATTCCTGCGTGTCAAACAGATATGCACGTTCCGGTTTCACAGGAAGTGGGAAGACAACGCCCGTGAAACGCGGGAGGAAAACCGATAGTGCAAACTGAATCCAGTTAACCTCTTCGTACAGTCCCTTCTGCACTCATGGGGAGATATTGTGCATCAGCTTCCACGCTGCCCAGCTGCTCCGAAAAGGGCACTAAAGTTTTGACACTTTGTTTGTTTGGGGGGGGGGGATGGTTAGATGCTCTGGTGTCCTGGTAACTTGGCAGGAGGACACAGGAGCCATGTTAACCAATTTCCATTGAGAGGGCCACTGCCCTCCGAAATCACCGGTGGTAGGTGCGGAGGAGGTTTGTTCAGTGATCCCCCTACTGGGTGCCAGGAAGGGGAGCCCTACACTTCTGTGAAAAATTTTTTTACCGATGGGGTATTCCCATGGCCCTGAGGAGGACACACCCTTTGTCCTGGGCACAGCTAAGGCCCTTGCTTTGGTCGTAATGACCCAACTTTTGGTCCAACTCCATCTGCGGCTGCAAAGTGCTGCATGCGTGACTCCCCAGTCTTGACGAGGGGGACGCACAACTCGCCACACTCTTTCTTTGAGCCAGCCTGCCCCAGAGGAGCCAGATGCTTTTTTTTTTTCTTTGACAGCCCCAACACTTGAGCACTGTGAGTATGAGAAACGTATTAGAAATACTCCTTCTGGCGCTCAGAGTCTTTAAAGGAGATACACCCTGAATGTGCCTGCAGAAACCGTGGTGTGCAGGGCAGCACTAGTCTGAGGGCCCACAGCATGAAAATGGCGTTTCCATCCAAGTGTAGTTGTGTTGCCTACATTAGCTTGGCAGGGAGCAGCAAGTTGGCTGTCTTTGTATATATATTTTATTATATATTTTATTTAATTCATTTTTATTTATTAGTTTTTACTTATTTGAGTTTATTTAGGGAATTATGTATATTTTATAACCGAGGTTGTTGCTCCTATCTACTAGGGGAGAGATAGCCTGCTTAGCTGTCGATCTCACCTCAGGAAAGCAATATGTACAAAACCGCATTTCAAGGCTTTTTATCTGGTCGCTACAAACGACTGCAAGCCACCTAGTAACTCCTCAGGTGCTTATAATCGCGAGAGGAGCGCTAGGAGAGAGCACTCTCATATCCATTACAAACAGAAGCAAGAGCTACCAGGAGCCTCTGCCATCAAGAGAAGAGAACTGCCTGGGCACGCCTTCGGAGGTGGGCGCACGAGAACCTTAACGATCTGGCGAGAACATGAGGAGAGGGGGATTTTGCCCCGGTACTTTAATCCTCAGCCAGATCAAAGTCGCGATACTTAATGAGCGGCAGCACGGCTCGTTCCTCCTCAGAGAAAAGAGCCAGCGCGGATAGGAAGTGAACCCCGCGTGCTCACGATCTGCACACACTCTAGAACGCGACAGACAGCCTGCTTTTATTCACCAGACAAAAACATGCGATTTCTCCTCAGAGATACGGCCATAGAGAGTGAGGCCACGCAGCTCTGATAGAATCAGCAAGAAAATAAGTTGTTTTAAAACTGTTCTTGCTGTCTTTTTTTTTTTTGTTTAACTCGCACATGCTTCCGTGTTAACTATAATGCTTTCAGCAGCGTGACACACACACAACAAACATGCAGGTCTCTGAAGACTGAAACAAAAAACCTGAAGATGTGTACCGTTTTTACGTCTATTTATAACCCCATGCAGGTGCACGTAATCAAGGACGTCACCTACCGAGGTATTTTAGCCACTTCTTTGGCGTGTTTGCACACACATGCTTCACCAACCACGGTCAGAACCAAAGAATGTTCTCATTAAGCGCTATCTGAGCGCAGCATCGAGTGTAGCTTTTTGAGAAAGGGAAGCTTGTCAGTAAATGTGATGGATTCAGTACCATGGAACAGTGATTATTTCTGTAGGACTAATAAACATGATTCGATGCACTTGAATTGTAATATGTGGAAAGTTTAATAGTAAAACCTTTAACTAATACAATCTAAGTCATAGAAACAGGAAACATAAAAGTTTAGCCATTTTTTTCATTTTCCATGAACCGTGAGAACACACTGTTAGTGTCAATCAACACTTAAAACCAAGAAAAACAGAGAGTGATTAAACCAGCAAGACATGGTGGCGTGTAGCATGTTTCTGTAGGTCCAGACAAGATGTTCCAACTTGCTTTGGAGCAGTCAGCCCATGCTTTCAAAACCTAATTGAAATCAAATCATATGGGGTTCCATTGTTTAAAACCAACACACCAACCCCGTTCTTGTTAATTTTGAGGAAAATAAATATAAATAAAAACAGTTGTACAATAAACGTGCAGGAGATTAGACATGTGATTGGTTCCACGTATCTGGAACTGTTAGCCATTGAATTACAATTCAATGTAGGCTACATGTAATTTTTTCATTTCCTACACACTTTTCAAAAATAATATATGCAATTTTTATTGTTGCTTAACAGGAAAAGCTCTATGCATTAGAAGATCTAATGTTGCTGTGATATTTGCTGCCACATCTGTAGGTTGCTAAAATGTAGTTTGGCTGTTTGCGCCCGCATGAAAAAACAAAAAAAAAAAAATTTTTTAGATTGGTCCCTATCTAGAAAGTTCTTCAATAAGTAATGCCATTAAAAAAATACTTGGCCCTTTTAAACGAGTGTGAAAAATGTAGGAAGTTACTATCGATGTTGTGCTGAATCAGAATTAGCAAAAAATGACTTATTGCAACATTAAATTAGAAAGTTATTGAATGAGGAAGTCCGAAATGTGTGAAGATAAGAACCACTTTACTGCAGTACACAACCCAGCTAATGTTTGCAACACTCTCTGTATTTCATAGGCAGGCTGTCTTACATAGTATGTATCCACGATTTTCAAGGTTCTAAACGACCGATTTTACGTCCAATTTTTTAAGTAAACATGCAAAAATCAACGTACCTTACTCTGGCTATTAACTGAAATAAAAAATGGATCACACTGCACCTCCCCGCGGCTGAATTGTAGGAGATGAGTGGCCCCCCCCGCGTTGGAGGAGTTCGCTTGCAGAAAAGTCGCAAAATGACACACCACAAATCTAAGGCGATACCATTTACCGCCCATGATAAACTGTGATTTTAACATTCAAAATGTTGTACACGTTGTACATATGTAATGGTGTTTTGCATTTGTAGAAACGTATTTTATGATATATCTTCTTATTTTCCGTACACGTGAATCTGGGTTTTGTGAAATACTATACACGTGTATGAAAACAAGTGGTGGCCCCCTTCCTGATTTCTTATGTTTTTGCATGTTTGTTCACACTTTAATGTTTGCAGATCAATACAAACAAATTAAAGTATGAGTCAAAGATAAACAGTAAACACGAACATGCAGTTTTTAACTGAAGGTTTTTATTATTAAGGGAACAAAATCCAAAAGCTACTGGGCCCTGTGTGAAGAAAGTGTTTGCCCTTGTTAAAACCTGTGGGTTTAGCACACCTGAGTTTCAATTCCTTTAGCCACAACCCAAGGGGCCCCCCCCACCCCCCCCTGATTACTGCCACACCTGTTTCACAATCAAGAATCTCTTAAATAGGACCGGACCGACAAAGTGAAGTCCGACCAAAGATCCATCAAAAGCTTGACAATCATGCCAAGATCCAAAAAAAGAAGTTCAGAAACAAACGGAAAAGAAAGAACTAACTGCGGACTCTATCAGTCTGACAAAAGGTTATAAAGCAATTTTCTTAAGCTTTGGGGGACTCCAGCGAACCACATGCCAGAGCCATTATTCAACAAATGGCAAAAAAAACATGGAACAGTGGAGAAACCCTTCCCAGGAGTGGACTGGCCCGACCAAAATTACCTCAAGAGCACAGCGATGACTCATCCAAGAGGTCACAAAAGACCGCCACACAACAACATCCAAAGAACTGCAGGCAATCAAACTTAAACCTCAGTTACAGGTCAGTGTGTCATGGACTCCACCATAGAAAGACGACTGGGCAAAAAAATGGGTGTTGTCTGCATGGCAAGTTTTCCAAGATGAAAACTTCTGCTGAGCAAAAAGACATAAAGGCGCGTCGCATTTTTGCCAGAAACATCATTGATAGAGCCCCAAGACTTTTGGAAAATACTCTGTGGACCTGACGGACCAAAAGTTCAAATTTTTTAGAAGGTGTTGGCCCTTACATCTGGCGTAAAAGAACATCGCATTTTCAGAAATGCACATCATACCAACAGTAAAATATGTGGTGTAGTGTGAGGTCGGGGTCTGTTTGCTGCTTCAGGACCTGGAAGACTGCTTGTGCAAATGGAACTGAAATTCCTGCTGGTTTCCCAAAAATCCCTGAAGAGAATGTCCGGCCATCGTTTGTGACCTCAAACTGAATCGAACTTGGTTCTGCAGCATTACAATGATCCAAAACACACCAGCAGGAAAAACCTCTGAAGTCCGAAGAAACAAAATGAAGACTTTGGGAGTGGCCGAAATCAAATCCCCTGACCTGAAGCCTATGAGATGCTGTGGCATGACCTTAAAAAGGTTTTCATGCTCGAAACCCCTCCAATGTGGCTGAATTACAACAATTCTGCATAGATGAGTGGACCAAAAGTCCTCCACAGTGCTGTAACAGACTCATTGCAAGTTATCGCAAACACTTTATTGCAGTTGTTGCTGCTAAGGGTGGCCCAACCAGTTATTAAGTTTTGGGGGTAAACACTTTTTCACACAGGGCCATGTCGTTTTGGATTTTGTTTTCCCTTAATAACAAAAACCTTCATTTAAAAAAACTGCATGTTGTGTTTACTTGTGTTATCTTTTACTAATATTTAAATTAGTTTGATGATCTGAAACATTAAAGTGTGACAAACATGCAAAAAAAAAAAAAAGAAAGACAAAACAAAAATCAGGAGGGTGCCAACACTTTTTCACACCACTGTATATATTTATCTTGCACTTGAATTTATTTGTCTCATGCATGTGAATTGGGTTACGCCATGTGTGGATCGTGCATCTTTTGCATCAATTATTATTGAGATCCTTCTGGCTCCATAGAGAAACGCTGAGAGAGAGAGCAAGAGGAGAGCGCACAATACTGATTTAAAATTTGAACATGACAAATGTTTGTATTCATTTCATTTGATACCCGACTTGAATACTGTGAAAACATGGTTCCCTGTCAGTCGATCACTCTCGACGTCACGCTAACCTCCAGGGGTGGAGTCCCGCTGCCTCTGCTGCGATCTGGGGGCTCATTCTGGCGGACAGATGAGAACCACTTCCAGCAGTAGTGTTTGAGGGTCACAACACCAAACGATTCAGTTTGCCCGGCGTCCCCCCAAGTTGAGAGTTATCCACTTCACTACAGTGAAAGCGTCCCGATGCCCCCTGTTCTGCGATAGAGCCGGTCCCCTCCAGCCGATATGAGGATTGGGGTTCACACAGCCCTTACTTCATTGGACCCAAGAAAGGCGGTGGGTTTACGACCAATCTTAGGATCTGCGAGTTTTGAACCGGGCCCTTCAGCGGCTAAGTTCAAGATGTTGATGCAGAAACTCATCTTCGGGTGCGTCCGTCCCCGAGATTGGTTTTGCAGCGATCGACCTGAAGGACGCGTACTTTCATGTATCAATCCTTCCGTGCCACAGACCTTTTCTGCGGTTTGCGTATGAAGGACGGGCATATCAGTACAAGGTCCTGGCTCTTCGGGCTTGCTCTGTCTCCCCGTGTCTTCACGAAAGTCACAGAGGCAGCTCTTGTTCCCCTCAGAGAGCAGGGTGTTCGCATTCTCAACTATCTAGACGATTGGCTGATACTAGCACAATCTCGGGATCAGTTGTGCGAGCACAGGGACTTGGTGCTCTGGCACCTCAAGCCTGTTGGGCCTTTCGGGTCAACTGGAAAAAGAGCAAACTCTCGTCGACGCAGAGGATATCTTTTCTCGGTATGGAGTTGGATTCGGTCGAAACAAACAGCGCTCGCCTCACAGAGGAACATGCGCGGTCAGTGCTAGCCTGCTTTAATACGTTTCTTACAATGCTCGAATGCTCTGTTTCATATGAGTGCTCCAGCAAACTGGCTTTATGGCCGAGTCCCGAGGTGGGCGTGGAAGAGTGGCACTCCACCGGGTCCAAGTTACCCCGGCCTGTCGCCAAACCCTCACCCCGTGGTCAGATCTTGCATTTCTCCAGGCAGGGGTGCCCCTAGAGCAATCCCCAGACATGTTTGTGGTTTACACACGGATGCCTCAACCACCGGCTGGGGGGCCACATACAACGGGCATGCAGTCTCAGGGGTTTGGACGGGCCCCTCAGCTGACTGCAGTGGCACATCAATTGCCTAGAGTTGTTAGCAGTGCACCTTGCCTGGAACTGTCTCAAAGGTCGCTTACGAGGCAAGCAGTGTGCTGGTCCGAGACGGACCATTGCATGACATCAACCGACAAGGGGTCTGCGCTCCTGTCGCCTGTCACAAACTCGCCCCGCCACCTTCTCCTTTGGAGTCGGAAGGTTCTGAGGTCACTTTGTGCCATTCACATTCCGGGGCCTGCTCAACCGTACAACCGACAAGCTGTCTCAAGCAATGCTCCCAGGAGAATGGCAAGTCTTGCTAGTGGCGCCGTGTATTGGCCCACTTGGACCTGGGGATCCCTGAGCTAGTGCTCCTCGCTAAAGCCACTCCTTTGGCTGATTCCTCTGAGGAAGGATCTACTGACTCAGAGACAGGGGCACCTAGTTTGGCACCCCACGTCCAGACCTTTGGAAACTCCATGTCTGGTCCCTGGACGGAACGCGGCGGTTCTAGGTGACCTACCCCAGGAGGTAGTGAACACTATCACTTCGGCAAGAGCACCGTCTACGAGACATGCTTTTACGCTTTGAAGTGGAACTTCTTCATCGAGTGGTGTTCTTCTCGCCGAGAAGACCCCTGAAAGATGCCCGATTGCAGTCGAGTGCTTTCCTTTTTTACAGCAAGGGCTGGAGCAAAGGCTCTCTCACTCCACCCCTCAAAGTCCAGGTTGCTGCTATTGCTGCGTACCATGACCCTGTGAATGAGAAGTCTTTAGGTAAGCATGACCTCGTCATCAGGTTCCTTAGAGGGGCCAGGAGGTTAAATCGTTCCCGGCCCCCCTCCATACCCTCTTGTGACCTGACTCTGGTTCTGAACAGTGTTAATTTTGACAGGCATTTTTTATTTAGTCTTAGTCTTCATCTTGAGACGAAAATGCCTAATAGTCTTAGTCACATTTTAGTCATTTGAGTCTTTCATAGTTTTAGTCTAGTTTTAGTCGACGAAAAGTCATTGCATTTTTGTCAACTTTTAGTCATTACTTTTAGTCATTATTGTAGTCAAACTGCAGTTACCAACATTTATTTTGGTAGCTATTTTATATGTAGTTTTCAAACAAAAACAGTCATTAATTCTTCTGTTTTTAGACCAAATCCGTTAAGCTTATGAGAAATTTGAATCAAGGATTGAATTTGGAAAAACTTAAATAAATGACAATTTTCTTTTTTGGGTGAACTATCCCCTTTAAACAGTTGTGAAAAGGGATCAACTTATAAAAATTATAGTTGTTCATATGTATATAGATAATATATATAATTTATATTTTTTTTTAAAAAAGAAGCACAATAAAAAAATAGAAGAGAGATACAATTAAACTATTTTTTTTTTTAGAATACAGATTTACTTAACATGTACATTTATTTAACATCTTTTGTTGGTTAATATTAACAACACGGATAGGTTACTTAAAAGGAATGCTGTCCCTTTAAGATGGAAGGCATGCATGTAATACTGACACCCGTTCAAGTTTTCAAACGCTACCTGTTCGCGTTCACTTAATCCCATAACTTTATTTCACGTGGATATTCTCCAAAGAAAGACATTTGGACTATATGTTGTGTGTATTTGAAAGCACTGAGAACTGGATCCGTGCTGTATATGAAGACGCTGCATACATTTTAGGTCACAGTTTTTTGTCATCATATATTAGGTTTAGCTCGTTCAACGGCTAAATCTTAGTCCAAGAAAATGTTTCTGTTGACGATATATTTTTAATCCTAGTCTTCATTGACAGAAATTAACACTGGTGCTGAAACCACTACAGCAGGGCCCGATTCAACCACCAGTTTCTTTCATTGAAGCCTCTGCTCCTTCTTGCACTGGCCTCCATCAAGAGGCAACTACATTTACGGTCGGAACGATACATGCCTAGAGTTTGAGCCGCTGACTCCCAGGTAATCCCTGAGGCCCCGCCCGGCTACATGCCCAAGGTGTCCACCTACACCCTTCAAGACCAAGTGGTGAACCTGCAAGCGCTGCCCTGGAGGAGGCAGACCCAGCCCTGGCTTTGCTCTGTCCCCGATCCAGCCATTGAGATGCTTTCGTAGACCGTGACACAAAGCTTCAGGACCTCAGACCAGCTCTTTGTCTGTTACTGAGGCCGGGCAGAAGAGGAATGCTGTCTCTAAGCAGAGGATGGCCACACTGGCTCAGACTAGTTTACACTTTCGAAGTTGAAATTGGTCCTACTCCGAAGTGATATGAGTAATTAGTCGGTCACCGGCGTGACATCCCGAAAGTGACTGACTATGAAAGGGAACGAGGGTTACCATACATAACCGAGAAGTTTCTCTGTCGTACGGAAATATGTAAGAACAATTTATATTTTTTATTGATTTATTTTCCAGTTCATTAATATATTGAAATCTTTTTTATACTGCCCGTCGGATTATATGCAAACACACACACACACAAACATTGGTGATACAATTTCACTGATCTGTTTAAAATTGTTTATTTTGTTTATTCTTCATCAACACAAAATTTTTTGCCCCCCCGTGTTTTTTCCTCCACAGACCACCAACGAGAAGATTTTGCTATTCTCATTTTTTCCAAATAACATCCAAACGGAACGACACCAACCATAACACACAAGTGTTCTTCACACACCAAAATACAACACGGGAACACATGAATAAAAAGAAATTACAGTCAACTCTATTATAACCAACACAATTTTTCCATCAACAACTGAACATAGAGCATTACAACACCACTGAACCACTTTCCACAAAAACCAAGAGTCCACTCGACCATGAATCTATGAAAAGTTAAATCAATAAGGATTCTTTGCGGAATAAAACATAACAACACCCATTTTGGGAAAAATAACAAACCAATCATCTTGACCTGACTTCTCCTCGAGCATTTTCTCCTACAAGATAGATAGCAATATGTTTGGCGTTGGCCACAATAAAATTAAGAGCATGACAGGGGGACTTGGGTGTTGGGACTATAAAAATAACAAGAATTAAAAGCCTGTGTGTGGAAAACAAAAGCTGAAAAAAAAAAATCAAAAAGAACTTAAACAAGTCCAAAAAGGGGGGTTCGTCGATGACTTCCATAAAACAAGGAAATAATGGTCTCATCGTCCAACACAAGGAATTTGGTCACTTACCGTGGGGTTTTTAAAATAGATACAAACGTCACAGCAAGAGCGCCAGGTAATTCCGCCAGTGTAAATTCCACCAGTTGTTGCGTAAGGGTGGTGGTAAATGTGCTCTCCAAACAGCTTAATTGTCAGCAATTAATCCCTACTTTTGTCGCGCAGAAACTGGGTGTTGGTGCGGTTTTGTAATACTTAAATTGCGGGGAGGAAGACTTTGCAGACGGCATGGAGACAGCAGGGTGCCGCGACGGACCCAACAACAATCAATATTGGGATTAAGTCGCAGGTGGAACAGGAGGCTAGGAAACAAACCATCGAGGCAAGGGAAAGGGGCAAGAGCGGGAAAAAGAGCGGGTACGGGCGAGGAAAGGCCCCTGGCACCAAACCGGCTCAAGGAGCGTCTCGTCATCATGACAAGCGCACGCAAGGGATTCAAGAAACGCGAGCAAAGTGCCGGGGCCGAAGCCCTAAAAAGGGTGGCAACGTGGGGCAGGTCGGGGGGAAGCAGATCCCGGAGGCATTTATGGTGTTTTAGGGGAAAAAAACTGGGTGGTGGCCAGACCAAAATCGGTAAACCCCGGAAAAGCTGCGCTCCAAAAACAGCAAACCGAGCGCCAAAAGAAGGAGGTTCGGCCAACAACCACGAGGAGAGAAAGGGGGCGGGGCCAGCCACGGAGTGGGAAAAAAGACCACACACGGGACACAAGCGGTTGAGAAAAAGGCAGAAATGCCAGTAGAATTAATTTTTTTTAGGAGTCGGAAAAAACAAGGGGAAAGCCATTTCCAGAGTACCCACGAGTCGCAAGAGGGCCGAGGGCCAATGGTGCGCCACAAGCGAGGAAGGGCAAGTAAAGGGGCGGTAGAGACTGGGAGATGGGAGGTGCGCTGCGGCTGTGGGAGAGGGACGAAGCCGGAACCGCGCCGCCGGGGGCAAAAACAGCAGGCTTGGAGGAGGGCCCGGAGAAGGTGGCCTAAAAAGCTTACTTCCAGGTTCGCTGTGCAGATTTGCAAGGAGGAATGCTTGGAGGAGCATACACAAGCAAAATTTAGGCCATAAATGAAGATGCCACAAGATGAGGAATACAACAAGAATAATGCCTTCTAGAAGACAGCTGAGAGAGTAAATCCATGGCCAGGGGGCCAAGCGACCTTTTAGGGGCGGAAAGAACCTGCTAATTGGGGGGTGGGGAAAGAACGCGCAGGCCCTAGAGAGACCTCCCAAGATATTTTAACCCGCTCGCTTTTCCAACACAATCCGCCAGGTAAAAGGAGAAGATCGCCAGGCCAAGGTCCTACCTAATAGAGCTGCACGTTTTTTCCCTCAAGGGACTGGAGCAGAAGAAATACGGTCAAAAATCACCAACAATTTTTTTTCCGAACGAAGCTATACAGTCATCCGGGCCAGGGAGAAAAACAATGGCACAGAATCAAGCATAGGGCAGAACGATAGAAAGGAGTATGACAAAGCAGGGAAAACCAGACCTTGGAAAGGATCGCGTAACGGTGGAAGGAAAGGTGCAAGGGCAAGGGAATACAGCATACCAGACATGGTACATCCCTGCCTAACTTCTCTTAACTCTGAATAGAGCACTCAAACCATTAATCTTAAGAACACTCTCAATTTTACAGTACATAGCCTTAATCATTGATATAAAAGAAGGGCTACAAAAACCAAAAAGCCTCTTAAAGTTTTCCATAAAAACAGATGTTAAAACTTCTGTCAAAAGCTTTCTTTGATCAAGAGAAATCAACCCAGCGTTAATTCCCAAGAGATTAGAAACATCCAAAACATCTCTAATTAAAGCAATAATGTTACCCAAAAAAAAAGACCCGTTAGGGTTTACAATAAGACTGACCCAAAATTTGAATCAATTGGTTTAAAATTTTCCCCCTAAGTCTTGTACCAAAGTTTTGCCCAAAAACTTTATATTCTGAAATCACAACAGTGAAACAGGGCACCAATTGCTAAATAAACTGAAGGTCCCCTTTTTTTAGGCAACAATGTGATGACTGTTTTCTGCAGCTCAGTGGCAATAGTCCTCTTTTTTCAGATTGTCATCAAGAACAGCCAGCAAATCCTTTTTATGATCCAAGGGTTTTATAGAACAACAAAGTTAGGCCCGGGTCAATTCCTGGGGGATTTACCATTCTCCAAAACTACCCAGGGGGCAGTATGAAGCTCTTTGAACACAAAGTCCATTGTAGTACATTTTTTGGACTTTTCATCCACCTTTTGGTGTCCTTCCAAGAAATGATCAGCATCTAAAAACCCCATTCCACAAGTTCGATTTATAAAAGGTCAGAATAACAAATAAACCCAGCACAGTTACGTATACCCAGCAGGTTTCAGTGAATTTTTGGTCCTGCAGCGGGACCGAAAAAGGGAATTTGAATCATTTTATTTGACCTTTTTTCATTTCCAAAACTAAAAAGAATTTTTAAAAGGAGCATCCATTTGAACTCACAGATTGAAAAATGTGGTTTAACTAAAAGTTCCTTGTGCTTTAACTCCCAATGGTCTATCAACATTATTTTTTTTTTCCCTTCTTTTAAATTCTTTTTTTTTTTGGAAGTATAACCCTTAAAGGAACTTTCATTTCTAAAAAATTGAAGGGCATTCCCGATAAATTTTGGGTGAGCAAAATCTTTATAAGAACTTTACCACAAACCCACCATTGTTTGTAAAGAAACATAATATGTTTTTGCTTTTTAAAAAAACTTTCCCCAAAAAAACTAAAATCATCTATAAATTTTTTATCATTAACAATGAAGTATTAAAGATCCAGTATGCACTCTTAAACTTTACACACTTAAAAACACTGCACAAAAACAATACTGTGATCAGAAAACCCCACTGGAATAATTTTACAAAAATTTGAAAAGATTACGTTGATACTGAACACTATATATTCTGTCAAGTCATGCCAAAGAGATAGAATGTTCAGTGCTATGAGCCCAAGTATACTGTCTGACATCTTGATTCATACTTCTCCATACGTCACATAAATCGTGAGTTTCAATTAGTTGTGTTAGTGATTTCCTGAGAAGCAATATGTGGTTCTATATGATTCCTATCCAACTTATCATTAACGGTACAATTAAAATCTCCACCTATGAATAACAACTCTTCTGGATTTAAATCTTTCAAAACAGTATCTACCTTTTTTTTTTTTAAAAAAAGAACTCTTTCTAATCCTTTATTAGGTGCATATAAATTCATAAGCACCATAGTAGTTTTCTCAAAATGTATTTTAATTTTTAAAAACTGACCTCCAATTATTTCATCAACTACACAAGATAAAGGTAAAAAATGTTTTGAAAATAAATCAGCAACCCCTCCACTAATAGAGGATTTATGACTTAAGACAATTTGTCCATCCCATTCTTTTCTCCAGTCTGTCTCATTTTTAATCACTATGTGTTCTAGAAACACAATATCATTTGCTTTTTGTCAAAACTCAAAAACATCATTCTTTTTTTTACTGTCTTGGCACCATTTAAATTTAAAGTTCAAAATTTTAAAAAATTTGTCATATTTTTTTTTAGAGACCAGAAAAAACCTCAGAAAAGTTGCAAAATAACTATTTTGGCAAAATTTTTAGAAGTTAACAGTTCATCATCCTGGTAATTTTTTTTTTAAGTTTGTTCAAATTTTCCCAAACATGGGAAAACCCTTTCACATCTTGAAAAGCACCTTCTTTCATTAGATATCTGTATATCATTTATAAACCCTGTTTACAATCGGGAAAAAAAAATTTCAACTTGCACTCCTTTCATTCCCTTTGTATTTTGCAGAAATCTGCTAATGTCCTCAGCTCTAAGCAAATCAAGTTTTCATTTTGAAAACTAAACGACAGATTAGAACACTGAGACATATTTGAATCAGAGGAACTTTATCACCGTCTGAACCCAAAACCACTACCACCATTATCTTTCTTAACTTGCTTGATAGCCTACAGCTTTTTTTCTTTTTTTTTAACGGGGATTTTAAAGACAGATTCTACTTCCTCAAAATCAGCATCATTGTCTTCAACATCCATTTTCCATCAGCGTTCACTGCCACAAATGTTTTCAAGATGTTCAGACTGCTCATTAGACATAAAAAGAGTATCATTTTGTTAGACACCCTCGGTTTTATCAGATTCAACCTCCCAGCAAACTGCAATGGGTTGTTCACGGCTTCCACCGCAGACCCCGCGGGCACCGCCCACCCTCACCAGCCGGAGAACCTGTTGTTTTGAGTTTGTCCCCCGCATTGTACTGTTTTTTTTATTAGACAATCACGAACGAGATGTCCGATTTTACTGCAAATAAAACACTTTATTGTAGTATCATATGTTGCAAACACTGTGTAGTCGAAACCATCAATTTTGAACTTGAAAATCAAATTGATCTCATCAGTTCCATTTTTCAGCACCATGAAAACGTAGTCGAATAAAGAGACAATTTTTTTCCCAATGTGACTTCCCCCCCAAAAGAGGGATTTTTTTTGATGGGGGAAACCCTTTTTTCCTAACAGATAATTCCTGTTCAATCTATCTTTAATAAACGGGGACGGGGACAGTATAATTTTTTAGAGGGGCTCCAAAGGAAAAAACCGGCACGAGTGAACCATTCAACACTACGCGTGATGAAAAAACAGGAGGATGCAAATGCAAGAAAATAAAGTTTAATAAAAAAAATCAAAAAAGACACGGTCGGGACAAACACCAGGGGGTGTTGAAGGGGGAAAGATGGCGACCGGGGGTGGGTAAAGAAGCCGTGTCTAGAAACCCCCGGGAAACCGTTTGAACACGCCACCGACAGCGAGGAACTGATGCGAAATCCCTACGGTAAAGAGCGTCGCCCGCTGAAGAAGGCACGGGGACACTGAACTCGCATAACCGGAGGAACAACTCCAACCGATCTGACAACATGAGTAGGGAATTTACTGGTGTCCGATACAGGAGTGCGAATCAACGACACTGGTGACACTAATCAACTACAACAACGGAGTAACCACACCCACACAATTCACTCACGCAGCACCTCAGGTGAGACAGCGAGTGATAAACCCCGTGACAGCGCTTTGTACGCTTATTTTCCCTTCTCCCAACTGATTTAAAAAAAGACAACGCCGTTCTCCCGATCGGAAAACAATTTGTCATTCCCACAATCTCTCCCCCGAAAAACCCTGCCCCATTTTTTTAACTCCCCCCTTTCCTCCATGGCGGGTTAAATTTATCAAAATCTTTGTTTTTTTGGTTTCTCATCCCTCCCCCCAAACCCGGGGGTTTGCGCCAAAAAACCCCCAAAAATCCAAAACAGAAACATTCAAACAAAAGACAAACACCCACACCCAAAAAAAGATGAAAAAGAAAATTTTTTAGCAAAAGCTCCGCACTATACCACCCTTCTAACTACCAGCATGCACTCGGACAGAGAGAGAGAGAGGAAAGGGGCTGTTCACACACACAATGAAATTCGGGAAAAGAGCGAAAACAAATCTGTTCCACTTCCTCATCTCCCAGTCCCTGCTCCTTCCCCCCTACACCAAACACAACACTAGAGCTGAAAAATTTTTGTCCTGAACCGAGGGGGCCCGGGTTTGGGCTTAATTTATATCATTACACAGGCTCGGGATGGGTTGGGCTTACGCCCCGGCTTTCAGCGGGTTATGTGATATGTTTAAGATGCGAAAATGGATGCTGAGGGGTGAAAGGGTTTGGCTTGCCTTTGGTGATTTCTTGGTTCCAACTTCCCAGTGGCCTATAGCCTACGTTAGTCATGAATACATTATGTTAAACATGTATAATGACGAATTCTTGACCAAGGCAAAAGGGAAGGAAACTGTATGAATCATGTCGGGCTGTAAACGGGTTGGGGCTTTTAAAAAGCTGTCAATCAAAATGTACTTGTGGGCTTCGGGCCTGTCGGGCCTAATTTGGCACGTTACAGCCTCAAACACACGTCAAGCACTTTTATTAGGCTTGCCCATACAAGGAATTTGTTTTAGTGACATAAGCTTCCAGTACAAAAAAGACAACAACACACAGTCAAAAAAATAAAAATAAAACCCCTTTGCAGATAAATAAGTGTATAAACAATTGTGCTATAAATGATAATGGAAATTGTGCAACAAATAAATATACAAGGATATTGCACATTTTTTATTGTATAAGTGTGGGGAACATTTAACTGTTCATGAGGTAGGAGTGCCTGGGGAAGAAAACTGTTCTTGTGCCTGACTGTCCTGGTATTTGCGGCTCTGGAAAGCGCCCGGCCAGATGGCAAGAGTTCAAAGATGGGAGTAGCAGGTGTGAGGGATCCAGAGTGATTTTCTGAGCCCTTTTCCTCACTCTGGATGTATACAGTTCTTGAAGGGGTGGGCAGGGGGAGTACCAATAATCCTTTCCAGCAGTCGAACGGATTCTCTGTAGTCTTCTGATGTCTGATTTTGTAGCTGAACCAAGCCACACAGTTATTGGAAGTGCACAGGACAGACTCAATGGCGGCTGAGTAAGAACTGTTTCAGCTGGCTCCTGTAGCAGGTTAAACTTCCTCTCAGCTGTGAAAGAGGAGATACAATAACTTTGTTGGGCCTTTTAACAATGGAGTCAATGTGGATTGTCCCACTTCCAGGTCCTGTGAGAGATGGTGGTTCCCAGGAGTCTGAATGACTCCACTGCAGCCATAGTGCTGTTCATGATGGTGAGTGGGGGGAGTGCAGGGGGTTTCTTCTGAAGTCCACGATCATCTCCACAGTTTTGGCGTGTTCAGCTCCAGGTTGTTAAGACTGCACCAGACAGCCAGCTGCTCAACCTCTTGTCTGTAAAAGCAGACTCGTCACCGTCCTGGATGAGACCGATGAGTGTGGTGTCGTCTGCAAACTTCAGGAGCTTGACAAAGGGGTCTTTTGAGGTGCAGTCGTTGGTGTGCACAGCGAGAAGAGCAGGGGAGAAGAAACACATCCCTGAGGGGCACCAGTGTTGGTGGAGCAGCTGTTGGACATGAATTTCCCCCAGTCTCACTAGCTGTTGCCTATCTGTCAGAAAGCTGGTGATCCACTGACAGATAGAACTAGGAACAGAGAGCTGGGTCAGTTTGGTCTGGAGGACTGTTGGGATGATGGTGTTGAAAGCCGAACTGAAGTCCACAAACAGGATCCTCACATAAGTCCCTGTTTTGTCCAGATGTTGCAGGATGAAGTGCAATCCCATGTTGATTGCATCATCCACAGACCTGTTTGCTCAGTAAGCAAACTGCAGGGGTCCAGTAAGGGGTCAGTGATGTCCTTCAGATAAGCCAGAACCAGTTTTTCAAACGACTTCATGACGACAGATGTTAGAGCCACAGGTCTGTAGTCGTTAAGTCCTGTAATCTTGGGTTTCTTTGGAATGGGGATGATGGTGGAGCCGTTTGAAGCAGGAAGGCACTTCACACAACTCAGAGATCTGTTGAAGATCTGTGAAAAGATGGGGAGCCAGCTGGTCAGCACAGGTTTTCAAACAGGCTGGTGTAGCAACGCCATCTGGGCCTGGTGCTTTTCTTCTTTTGTTCTTCCTGAAGACCTGGCGCACATCATCTTCACTGGTTGAAGAGCAGGAGGGGTGGAGAGGGGATTGCAGGAGGTGTTAAAGGTTGTGTAGAGAGATGGTCAGAATGGGTGTTGGGGGTTTCAAATCTACAATAAAACTCATTCAGGTCGTTAACAAGTCGTTGATTAGCCTCAGTTGCAGGAGGATGGTGTCTTGTAATTAGTGATGGCTCTCAGTCCACTCCACACTGAAGTTGAGTCGTTGGAAGTAAACTGGTCTTCCCAACTTTTTAGCGTAGGTCTTTTTAGCCGCTCTAATCTCTTTGTTCAGTGTGTTCCTGGCCTGATTGTACAAGACTCTGTCCCCCATTTCTGTAGGCATCCTCTTTGGCCTGACAGAAGATGTCTGAGTTTTGCTGTAAACCATGGCTTATCATTGTTGAATGTTAAATAAGTCCTGGTAGGAATGCATATATCCTCACAAAAACTAATATATGATGTTACGGGTCTCTGTGAGTTAGGTCCAGATTGGTGGTAGCAGCTTCAAAAACACTCCTAATCAGTGAGGTCAAAACAGGCTTGTAAATCCTGCTCTGTTTCGTTGGTTCATCTCTTTACAGTCTTTACTACAGGTTTAGTAGATTTAAGTTTCTGCCTGTAGGTTGGTATAAGATGAACCAGACAGTGATCAGACAGTCCCAAAGCTGCTCGTGGAACAGAGTGATATGCATCCTTTATTGTGGTGTAACAGTGATCCAATATATTACTGTCTCTGGTGGGACATGTAACATGCTGTCTGTATTTTTGGCAGTTCACGGAAGAGATTGGCTTTATTAAAGTCCCCAAGAATGATTTAAAACAGAGTCCGGGTGTTGTTGTTCTGTCTCTGTAATCTGGTCAGCGAAGTTTCTGTAAAGCCAGACTTACGCGGCGCTATGGAGGGATATAAACACTCACTAGAATGAACAGGTGAAACTCCACGCCGGGCGTAATAGGAGCGGCTTGCAGTTAATGAAGAGTGTTTCGAGATCTGAGCAGCACATCTTCTTTAACAAAGTTACATCTGTACACCACCGCTCATTCGATGTAAAGCCATGTCCGCCAGCCGCTGATTTCCCATTGATTCTGCGTCGCGATCCGCTTCTGAACAGCTGAAAGCCCGCAGATGGAGCGCCACTATCCGATTATGGCGCGCTGAGCCAGGCTTCCGTGAAACACAGAGCAGCAGAGTGTGAGAAATCCTTATTTGTCCGAGAGAGCAGAAGGATTTAGGGTCCGGCTTTGTTAGGCAGGAGAGCGGAGATTTGCCAGATGGATGCTAGGCAACGGCGTTTCAATCCGCCGCCTCCTGAGCCCAACGAGCGCATCAGCTCGCTTCCCCCGCTTGGCGCTGGGCCCTGGAAAGGCGTTTGATCAGCGCCGCTGCTCCACCGACGACAACGCGTTCAGTGGAAACGCCTGAACTGGTGAAATCCGGTAAAAGATCTTGTAGTGTAAAAAAGGTTCTGGCCGCATCGTCCAGCGGTTCTTCCCTGGTGAAACTGATCATTGTTTGTTAAACGAAAAACAGGAAAAACGAACAAAAACAGTACAAACACCGGGGGCCTAATTGGTCAGACTTTCCTGGTTCAAAGTCCGAACTCTAGATGCTGCATTTTGGACTAACTGGAGTGTGTTTTTTAAAAAGCGTGCAGAAAAAACCACCCCTAAGCATTATAAAAATCTAACCTTGAGGTTCATAAAGCCTGAATTAACATTTCTGATTTGGACATTGAGAGCCAAGGGCTTAAGTTTATTTTGGGGATGGAAAAATGCAGTTTTCCAAAATGCTAGAACGTGGTCTTTCTAAGGAAAGATTGTTTCAAACAACACACCTCGGTTTTTTCCTAACTGATGACGAGATTGACAGAGCAGACATCAAGTCTTAGACAGTGTTCAGTTTATTACATGCCGAGTTTTAGGTACACACACCTTTATTTAAAGGGTTTAAAGATAAAATTTTACAAGTGACGGAAAAGCTTGGGAAAAAAAAAAGAAAGTTTTACGAATTAAAGTGCTGAAATATATATACAATGAGAAATAATTTTAATTCAAAATAAATTTTAAATATTTTTGTACACATCAAAGCTACGCTATCTTTCAAAAAAGCATTAAACTGATTAAAAATGACTGTAAAACATTAATAATTTACAAAAGATTTTTGTATTTCAAAAAAATGGTGCTCTTCAAACTTTCTTTTCCCAGTGAATCCATGAAACAGATTCTCCCACCCACATTTCGTCACTTTTTAAAAACACTATAAAAAAGCAGCAAAATTTAATAAAAACCCGGGGGTTTTTGGGGGAATGATTAAAAACCCCTTATCGCGGGTGACCGATGCCCCCCTTTTTTCTGATGACATTTCCCAGTTTTTGGTGTCCTATCCCTGAAAATGTTTTGTAAATTTCCCCCAATATTAGCCACCCAATTGTTGGTTGGATTATTTTTCCCCAGTAGGGGCACTGGCTACTGATTACTTGGTCACAACCCGTTCTTTCCCATGAAAACTTGGGGAGAGCAGAAAAATATCATCATAAAATTATAAAAAGAGACACCATTATCGGTTTCAAGATACATACTAACTATACACTTTAAAAAAAAAAAATAAAAAATTTTTTGTGTGCATGAAAACAAGACAGAAAAAAAGTTGCAGGATTTTTTTTACACAGTTTTTAACACCGAAACTTTCAAACCGGAATGATGGACTAATAAACTAATCGTTAACACTTGCACATTCATTTGCAGAAGCATACTTTGTGGCCTCAAATGCAAAATAATAAGCATGATTCGGATAGAAAATATCTATTTTTTTTTTTCCCAAAAAAAACGCATAAACATACATTTTATTCTCAAAATCAATGTTTTTAATAGAAATTAGTAAATGAACCCACAACATAAAAAAAAAAAAAACATTCAAACATATATTGTCCCTGTTTTTTAATTCCTAGATCATCAAAAGTGAAAAATCGGTGAGATTTGACCACTGAACTGAGAAATGTCCTGGTTTTGGATTTCAGTACTCCCAGCTCATTATTAAAACATCCGCAGATTTTTTCTT